>NC_090382.1:93613573-93899578 GCF_036365525.1 Heterodontus francisci | reverse complement strand
CCACCCCCCCCCCCCACCCCCCCCCCCCCCCCCCCCCCCCCCCCCCCACCCCCCCCCCCCCCCCCCCACCCCCCCCCCCCCCCCCCCCCCCCCCCACCCCCCCCCCCCCCCCCACCCCCCCCCCCCCCCCCACCCCCCCCCCCCCCCCCCCCCCCCCCCCCTCCCCCCCCCCCCCCCCCCCCCCCCCCCCCCCCCCCCCCCCCACCCCCCCCCCCCCACCCCCCCTCCCCCCCCCCACCCCCCCCCCCCCCCCCCCCCCCCCCCCCCCCCCACCCCCCCCCCCCCCCCCCCCCCCCCCCCCCCCCCCCCCCCCCCCCCCCCCCCCCCCCCCCCCCCCCCCCCCCCCCCCCCCCCCCCACCCCCCACCCCCCCCCCCCCCACCCCCCCCCCCCCCACCCCCCCCCCCCCCCCCTCCCCCCCCCCCCCCCCCCCCCCCCCCCCCCCCCCCCCCCCCCCCCCCCCCCCCCCCCCCCCCCACCCCCCCCCCCCCCCCCCACCCCCCCCCCCCCCCCCCCCCCCCCCCCCTCCCCCCCCCCCCCCCCCCCCTCCCCCCCCCCCCCCCCCCCCCCCCCCCCCCCCCCCCCCCCCCCCCCCACCCCCCCCCCCCCCACCCCCCCCCCCCCCCCCCCCCCCCCCCCCCCACCCCAATTTTGAGGTATGCTGGTGCAGCTCCTGGCATGCTCTCCTGCATTCTTCATTGAACACGGTTGGTCTCGCAGCTTGATGGTAATGGTAGAGTGGGGGATATTCCTTGCCATTGAAGTCACAGATTGTGATTGAGTACAATTCTGCTGCTGCTGATGGCTCACAGCGCCTCATGGATGCCCAGTTTTGCATTGCTAGATCTGTTCGAAATCTATCCCATTTAGCATGGTGGTAATGCCACACAACACGATGGAGGGCATCCTCAATGCGAAGGTGGGACTTCGTCTCCACAAGGACTGTGCCGTGGTCACTCCCACCAATACTGTCATGGATAGATGCATCTGTGGCAGGCAGATTGGTGAGGATGAGGTCAAGTATGTTTTTTCCTCTTGTTGGTTCCCTCACCACCTGCCGCATACCCAGTCTAGCAGCTATGTCCTTTAGGACTCGGCCAGCTCGATCAGTTTGTGGTGCTACCAAGCCACTCTTAGTGATGGGACATTGAAGTCCCCCACCCGAGAGTACATTAAGTGCCCTTGTCACCCTCTATGCTTCCTCCAAATGGTGTTCAACATGGAGGAGTACTGATTCATCAGCTGAGGGAGGACGGTAGGGTGGTAATCAGCAGGAGGTTTCCTTGCCCATGTTTTGACCTGATGCCATGAAACTTCATGGGGTCTGGAGCCAATGTTCAGGACTGTCAGGGCAACTCCCCCCTGACTGTATACGACCGTTGCCGCCGTCTCTGCTGGGTCTGTCCTAACGGTGGGACAGGATGTACTTGGGGATTGTGATGGGGGTGTCTGGGACATGGTCTGTAACGTATGATTCCGTGAGTATGACTATGTCAGGCTGTTGCTTGACTAGTCTGTGGACAGCTCTCCCAACTTTGGCTCCCAGACGTTAGTAAGGGAGGATTTTGCAGGGAGCAACAGGGGTTGGGTTTGCCGTTGTCGTTTCCGGTGCCTATGTCGATGCCAGTTGGTCCGTCCGTTTTCATTCTTTTTTAACTTTGTAATGGTTCGATACAACTGAGTGGCTTGCTAGGCCATTTCAGAGGGCATTTAAGTGAACCACATTGCTGTGGGTCTGGAGTCACATGTAGGGCAGACCAGGTAAGGACAGCAGATTTCCCTCCCTAAAGGACATTAGTGAACCAGATGGTTTTAATAAATGATTGGATTTGTTTTTTTCTTCCCACAAACTCCAATGATCTGGTGTTGGCAATATTGCATCCACCTGCAGATGTAAAGGACACTAGAGGCTGGCCCTCACTAATTTGAATGCATTCAGTTTTGCAGCAAATATGACATGTTAGTTAAAGAGGAAATCGATTGATAATATGAATCATATGCAAGTACAAAGCAGACAAGTATCTCTGCTGCTACCAGGGCTATAACTGGGTCAGTGCAGTACCTAGTACATGGGAGAGCCGAGCTCACAAAGGGGCTCCTAGCAACTTGTCCGGGTTCTCCCTTGAAGGTGTAGTGACCAATGGAATAGTCTGATTATCATGGGACCCAAATGAGGGGAAACATGGAACAAAGAAGGAAAAATAAGTCAGGAAAAGACAATGGTGCATCAATGTCTCTGAAACAGTGGCTGGGATTTAACGGTTGGTGGACGGGAGTCAGCCACCGACTGAAAGGTCGGTGCGAACCCGCTCCCACCTCGCCTGTGGGATCTGACCTGCATTTTACTGTCCCCAAGCTTTAATTGTTCCAAGGCAGGACTTCCACCCGCTTGAGGGAGAAAGTCCTGCCTCATTGAGCTGCCAGCCAATCTTAGTCCCAGCAGCGCCACTGGGAGCGGTAGGCACTGCTGGGAGCGGTAGCCCGGCCGAAGACATGGAGGCAGGAAGGAAGGTAAGTTTTGGTTGCCTCGCTGGGGTTAATTGGTCGGGCCCCGGCGAGGCAAGCGTGGTTGGTTGGGGGGAAGGGGGTTGTTTTTGGGGGTGGTCAGGGCAGCAGAGGCGACCCTCCATTGGGCACCCTGTTCCGATCATGAGGGTCCGCCGACCCCAGCCCAGGAACGCTCAGCAGCTGCCTGCTTTTGCCAGGCGGCTTCTCTCGGTCCTCGGCCGCCCGCTTGCCACACGTAAAATCCGCGTGGAGGCGGGCGAAGGCCCTTAAGTGGCCACTTAAGGGGCCTTGATTGGCCTGGGGGCAGGTGGGCCGTTTTTGCCCCCACGCCCTACATAAAGTGGCAGCGGAGGCAGGATCAGGTTGGGAAGGCCTCCTGGAGCCTCCTGCTCCATTTTACCGCCACACCCACGCTACCCCCATTCCACTCGCTGGGGTGGGCGTAAAATTCTCCCCAGTACTACTGGGGAGACTACTTTGTTGCCATGGGGTTTAACTGATACGGAAAGAGCACGTAAACTAACAAAGGCTTCAAGTGGGTCATGAGAAGTCTATAAAGTGAAACATCTCAAAATGGCATGGTAAATCAGGGCCATTGAGGTAATCAATGCTGATGCAGGTTGGGGTTTAACCATAGCAATTTGCAGAGCAATATTTAAAATGTATCAATCCATCTGTTAATGGCACATTCGAAGTTTGGGTGGAATGTTTTCCAGGGAACTCTTCTCAGTGTGACAAAGTCTGCCCTAGATTGCCAAAAAAGGACCCCCCAAAAAAAGTGTACACTCGAAAAAGAACCTTACCAAAGGATGGGGGAGATTACTGTATTCACCACTGGTAATATTTGTTCAGGATGGGAGTTTCAGAATCTTTGAAACCACTGCCCCTCACCCCACCCACCCACCCAAAGTTAGTCACTGCTTATCACATTTCTATTGCTTGAATGCTGAACAAAATACTCGGCACTGGATCATTTGAAAGAAGCAAGAGAAGATTTTAGTAATCACAGTAACATGCCTGCAGCTGGTGAAGTCACTTAATGGCTTTTATGGGGATTTGAGACTTGAATTAATGGATGGACAGTTGTATTTTAGCATTAGTTATGACACGACTCAAAATCAAATATAATGTGACCTTAAGCAACAGCTCTCTGACATGCATTGTACCACTTGATTAAGTAATGTTTGAGATAAAATTGGGGGACATCTACACCATGATGTTCTCTACATTGACTGTCATTGAAGAGAAACCTAAAATCTTATTTGATGTCAAATCCTGGGGGGAGGTGGAGCTGTGGGGGGGGTGGAAGATTTAACCACCTAGCATGCTTAGGTTGGAGGGTAAAAATTCTAAAATTCACAAATCTGACCCCAACCTGTCCACTTTCGTGATTTTAATGGAATGGGGAATTGCTACCTCAGCACACCAAGCTTATCTCCACATAATCAGAGCTGACCAGCCATCCCCCATGATATCTGACATGGCCCATAGCATGTTGAAAAAGTATTTTTTAAAAGTCCTGCCTTTAAATTCGGCAGGATGTGCAAGAAATCCTTTATTTCCAGGTTTCCGTCTGAAAATGACCCAGCCCCCGCTCGTCTTCCCAAGTAAATAGCAGGGGCCATGTTTACCATTGTCAAGAAATCCTGTCTGATTATGTTTCTGTGAAGCACCTTGGGATATTTTACTATGTTAAAGGCACTATATAAATGTAAGTTGTGTTGTCCTTGAAATGTTAGATTTTATCACCGTTTTGTAAATATAAGATTCAAAAAAGGAATTTGATTTTAATAACATTATTGGCACTACAAAATGTCTTTGGATTGACAGCTAAATGTTGTGTTCGTGATGCATGGCTCTTCCCCATATGGTAGAGCGGTTCATAAGGTCCAATAATCAATTAAAACATAAGAATTGTGAAGTAGACAATTATTCCCAATACATTGCTACAAATGCTTAAACATTGATCTTAATTTGGGGCAGAACCAGAGATCCACCAAAAAGAAAACACTGTATCCAATTCTCTAAAAGACGCTGCTTACATGAATCATAGGTGGGCTTGCCACCACCTTGTCACTTTCACAAACAGCGGGAATAAATGAGAACCAACAATAACAGTTTTATTTTGTCACAATTAAGTCACTCAGCATGACTACCTGTCAGCTTAGTGTGTTTGCAGTCTGATATGGGAAGCACATAAAAGAGATGAAGGAAAGAAGATGTCACAGAGAAAGAATGGGAGAAAGGGAGAGATTCAATGAGGAAATGACGAGTAGAAGACAGATGCAGAAAACAAGAGGAAGAATAGGACATTAGGAAAAGTAGGAGGGAAGCAGAGATAAAGAGTGATCAAATGAGCATAATATAGAGGAAAGAGTGGATAAAGTTCAGAGATTATAATAAATGATCGATGAATTAATTCCAGACAATAGATGGAACATGGAAATGAATATGCAGAAGCTGATGCTTATTCACAACGAAAAAGACACAGACCACTGGCAATCAATGACATGTTTTACTTTAATTGTGATGCACCTATAGTTCTAATGATTCAAAGCATAAAAAGTAGTTTATTTCTTGAGTCACAGGTGGAGCTTTATCCATTCTTAAAAAGAATGATAAAGCTCCACTGTGACTCAAGAAATAAACTACTTTTTATGCTTTGAATCATTAGAACTATAGGTGCATCACAATTAAAGTAATAACATGTCAATTGATTGCCAGTGGTCTGTGTCTTTTTCGTTGTGAATAAGCATCAGCTTCTGCATATTCATTTCCATGGTTCCATCTATTGTCTGGAATTAATTTCATCGATCATTTATTATAATCTCTGAACTTTATCACTCTTTCCTCTATGATTATGCTCATTTGATCACTTCTTTATCTCTGCTTCCTCCTACTTTTCCTAATGTCCTATTCTTCCTCTTGTTTTCTGCATCTGTCTTCTACTCGTCATTTCCTCATTGAATCTCTCCCTTTCTCCATTCTTTCTCTGTGACATCTTCTTTCCTTCTTCTCTTTTATGTGCTTCCCATATCAGACTGCAAACACACTATGCTGACAGGTAGTCATGCTGAGTGACTTAATTGTGACAAAAATAAAACTGTTATTGTTGGTTCTCATTTATTCCCGCTGTTGTGAAAGTGACTAGGGGGGTGGCAAGCCACCTATGATTCATGTAAGCAGCGTCTTTAAGAATTGGATACAGTGGGTTTTCTTTTTTGGTGGATCTCTGGTTCTGCCCCAAATTAAGATCAATGTTTAAGCATTTGTAGCAATGTATTGGGAATAATTGTCTACTTCACATTCTTACTGTTTTAATTGATTATTGTGACCTTATGAACCGCTCTACCATATGGGGAAGAGCCATGGCATCACGAACACAACATTTAGCTGTCAATCCAAAGACATTTTGTAGTGCCAATAATGTTATTAAAATCAAATTCCTTTTTTGAATCTTATATTTACAAAACGGTGATAAAATTCTAACATTTCAAGGACAACACAACTTACATTTATATAGAGTGCCTTTAACTTAGTAAAGATAGTCCCCAAGGTGCTTCACAGAAACATAATCAGACAGGATTTCTTGACAATGGGTAAACATGCCCTGCTATTTACTTGGGAAGAGAGCGGGGGCTGGGTCATTTTCAGACGGGAAACCTGGAAATAAAGGATTTCTTGCACATCCTGCAGATTTAAAGGCAGGACTTTTAAATAATGATTTTTCAACATGCTTGGGCCATGTCTGATATCATGGGGGATTGGCTGGTCAGCTGATTATGTGGAGATAGCTTGTGTGCTGAGGGTAGCAATTCCCCTGTCTTGATAATCAGAAGTGGGACAGTTGGGGTCAGATTTGTGAATTTTAGAATTTGTACCTCGCAACCTAAAGCATGCTAGGTGGTTAAATCTTCACCCCCCACAGCTCCACGCTCCTCTCCAGGATTTGACATTAAATAAGAATTGTAGGTTTCGTCTTCAATGACAGGTCAATGTTGAGACATCATGGGTGTAGGATGTCCCATTTTATCTCAAACATTACTTAATCAAGTGGTACAATGCGATGCTCAGAGAGCTGTTGCTAAGGTCACATTTTATTTGATTTTGAGTCGTGTCATAACTAATGCTAAAATGCTAATAGTCACTGTCACCATTAATTCAAAGTCTCAAATCCCCATAAAAGCATTAAGGTGACTTCACCAGCTGCAGGCATGTTACTGTGATTACTAAAATCTCTCTTGCTTCTTTCAAAATGATCCAGTGCCGAGTATTTTGTTCAGCATTCAAGCAATAGAAATTTGATAAGCAGTGACTAACTTTGGGTGGGGTGGGGGGGTGAGGGCTGTGGTTTCAAAGATTCTGAAACTCCATCCCTGAACCAAATTACCAGGTGGTGAATACAGTATATCCTCCTTTGGTAAGGTTCTTTCGAGTGTACACTTTTGGGGTCCTTTTTGGGCAATCTAGGGCAGACTTTGTCACTCTGGATATAGTTCCTGGAAAACATTCAAAGAACTTCGAATGTGCCATACTGATGGATTGATACATTTTAAATATTGATCTGGCAAATTGCTATGGTTAAACCCCAACCTGCATCAGCATTATTACCTCAATGGCCCTGATTTACCATGCCATTTTGAGATGTTTCTCTTATAGACTTCTCATGACCCACTTGAAGCCTTTGTTAGTTTACGTTGCTCTTTCCGTATCAGTTTAAACCCATGGCAACAAAGTAGTCTCCCCAGTAGTACTGGGGAGGAATTTTACGCCACCCCAGCGAGTGGAATGGGGGTAGGTGGGTGTGGCGTAAAATGGAGCAGGAGGCTCCAGGAGGCCTTCCCAACCTTATCCTGCCTCCGCTGCCACTTATGTAGGGCGTGGGGGCAAAACGGCCCACCTGCCCCAGCCAATCAAGGCCCTTAAGTGGCCACTTAGGGCCTTTCGCCCGCCTCCACGCGGATTTTACGTGTGGCAAGCGGGCGGCCGAGGACCGAGAGAAGCCGCCTGGCAAAAGCAGGCAGCTGCTGAGCGTCCTGGGCTGGGGTCGGCGGACCTCATGATCGGAACAGGGTGCCCAATGGAGGGTCGCCTCTGCTGCCCTGACCACCCCCAAAACAACCCCCTTCCCCCCAACCAACCACGCTTGCCTCGCCGGGGCCCGACCAATTAACCCCAGCGAGGCAACCAAAACTTACCTTCCTTCCTGCCTCCATGTCTTCGGCCGGGCTACCGCTCCCAGCAGTGCCTACCGCTCCCAGTGGCGCTGCTGGGACTAAGATTGGCTGGCAGCTCAATGAGGCAGGACTTTCTCCCTCAAGCGGGTGGAAGTCCTGCCTTGGAACAATTAAAGCTTGGGGACCAGTAAAATGCAGGTCAGATCCCCAGGCGAGGTGGGAGCGGGTTCGCCACCGACCTTTCAGTCGGTGGCTGACTCCCGTCCACCCAACGTTAAATCCCAGCCACTGTTTCAGAGACATTGATGCACCATTGTCTTTTCCTGACTTATTTTTCCTTCTTTGTTCCCATGTTTCCCCTCATTTGGGTCCCATGATAATCAGACTATTCCATTGGTCACTACACCTTCAAGGGAGAACCGGACAAGTTGCTAGGAGCCCTTTGTGAGCTCGGCTCTCCCATGTACTAGGTACTGCACTGACCCAGTTATAGCCCGGTAGCAGCAGAGATACTTGTCTGCTTTGTACTTGCATATGATTCATATTATCAATCGATTTCTCTTTAACTAACATGTCATATTTGCTGCAAAACTGAATGCATTCAAATTAGTGAGGGCCAGCCTCTAGTGTCCTTTACATCTGCAGGTGGATGCAATATTGCCAACACCAGATCATTGGAGTTTGTGGGGAAGAAAAAAACAAATCCAATCATTTATTAAAACCATCTGGTTCACTAATGTCCTTTAGGGAGGGAAATCTGCTGTCCTTACCTGGTCTGGCCTACATGTGACTCCAGACCCACAGCAATGTGGTTCACTCTTAAATGCCCTCTGAAATGGCCTAGCAAGCCACTCAGTTGTATCGAACCATTACAAAGTTAAAAAAGAATGAAACCGGACGGACCAACTGGCATCGACATAGGCACCGGAAACGACAACGGCAAACCCAACCCTGTTGTCCCTGCAAAATCCTCCTTACTAACGTCTGGGAGCCAAAGTTGGGAGAGCTGTCCCACAGACTAGTCAAGCAACAGCCTGACATAGTCATACTCACGGAATCATACGTTACAGACCATGTCCCAGACACCCCCATCACAATCCCCAAGTACATCCTGTCCCACCGTTAGGACAGACCCAGCAGAGACGGCGGCACGGTCGTATACAGTCAGGGGGGAGTTGCCCTGACAGTCCTGAACATTGGCTCCAGACCCCATGAAGTTTCATGGCATCAGGTCAAACATGGGCAAGGAAACCTCCTGCTGATTACCACCTACCGTCCTCCCTCAGCTGATGAATCAGTACTCCTCCATGTTGAACACCATTTGGAGGAAGCATAGAGGGTGACAAGGGCACTTAATGTACTCTGGGTGGGGGACTTCAATGTCCATCACTAAGAGTGGCTTGGTAGCACCACAACTGATCGAGCTGGCCGAGTCCTAAAGGACATAGCTGCTAGACTGGGTATGCGGCAGGTGGTGAGGGAACCAACAAGAGGAAAAAACATACTTGACCTCATCCTCACCAATCTGCCTGCCACAGATGCATCTATCCATGACAGTATTGGTGGGAGTGACCACGGCACAGTCCTTGTGGAGACGAAGTCCCACCTTCGCATTGAGGATGCCCTCCATCGTGTTGTGTGGCATTACCACCATGCTAAATGGGATAGATTTCGAACAGATCTAGCAATGCAAAACTGGGCATCCATGAGGCGCTGTGAGCCATCAGCAGCAGCAGAATTGTACTCAATCACAATCTGTGACTTCATGGCAAGGAATATCCCCCACTCTACCATTACCATCAAGCTGCGAGACCAACCGTGTTCAATGAAGAATGCAGGAGAGCATGCCAGGAGCTGCACCAGGCATACCTCAAAATGAGGTGTCAACCAGGTGAAGCTACGAGCCAGGACTACTTGCGTGCCAAACTGCAAAAGCAGCATTCAATAGACAGAGCTAAGCAATCCTATAAGCAATGGATCAGATCTAAGCTCTACAGTCCAGCCACATCCAGCCATGAATGGTGGTGGACAATTAAACAACTAACTGGAGGAGGTGGCTCCACAAATATGATGGGGGAGCCCAGCACATCAGTGTGAAAGATAAGGCTGAAGCATTTGCAACAACCTTCAGCCAGAACTGCCGAGTTGATGATCCATCTTGGCCTCCTCCTGAAGTCCCAAGCATCACAGATGCCAGTCTTCAGCCAATTTGATTCACTCTGTGTGATATCGAGAAACAACTGAAGGCAGTAGATACTGCAAAGGCTATGGTCCCTGACAATATTCCGGCAATAGTACTGAAGACCTGTGCTCCGGAACTTGCCGCGCCCTTAGCCAAGCTGTTCCAGTACAGCTACAACACTGACATTTAACCGCAATGCAGAAAATTACCCAGTAATGTTCTGTACACAAAAAGCTGGACAAGTCCAACCTGGCCAATTACCTCCCCATCAGTCTACTCTCAATCGTCAGTAAAGTGATGGAAGGTGTCATCGACAGTGCTATCAAGTGGCACTTGCTTAGCAATAACCTGCTCAGTGACGCTCAATTTGGGTTTCGCCAGGGCCACTCAGCTCCTGATCTCATCACAGCCTTGGATAAAACATGGACAAAAGAGCTGAACTCAAGAGGTGAGGTGAGAGTGATTGCCTTTGACATCAAGGCAGCATTTGACCGAGCATGGCATCAAGGAACCCTAGCAAAACTGAACAAAGAACAAAGAACAGTACAGCACAGGAACAGGCCATTCGGCCCTCCAAGCCTGCGCTGATCTTGATGCCTGCCTAAACTAACACCTTCTGCACTTCCGGGGCCCATATTCCTCTATTCCCTTCCTATTCATATATTTGTCAAGATGTCTCTTAAACGTCGCTATCGTATCTGTTTCCACCACCTCCCCTGGCAGCATGTTCCAGGTACTCACCACCCTCTGTGTGAAAAACTTGCCTCGCACATCCCCTCTAAACTTTGCTACTCGCACCTTAAACCTATGTCTCCTAGTAACTGACTCTTCCACCCTGGGAAAAAGCTTCTGACTATCCACTCTGTCCATGCCGCTCA
Source organism: Heterodontus francisci (assembly GCF_036365525.1). Lineage (NCBI taxonomy): Eukaryota > Metazoa > Chordata > Chondrichthyes > Heterodontiformes > Heterodontidae > Heterodontus > Heterodontus francisci. The sequence continues at coordinate 93,888,834 of NC_090382.1, read as the reverse complement.
TAACTTTGTAAAGCTCTATCATGTCGCCCCTCCACCTCCGTCGTTCCAGTGAAAACAATCCGGGTTTTTCCCCTCCTCATAGATAATGCCCTCCAGACCAGGCAACATCCTGGTAAACCTCCTCTGTACTCTGTCCAAAGCCTCCACGTCCTTCTGGAGTGTGGTGACCAGAATTGCACGCAATATTCTAAGTGTGACCTAACTAAGGTTCTGTAAGTCAATGGAAATCAGCGAGAAAACTCTCCACTGGTTGGAGTCATACCTAGCACAAAGGAATATGATTGTGGTTGTTGGAGGTCAATCATCTGAGCTCCAGGTCACCACTGCAGGAGTTCCTCAGGGTTGTATCCTAGGCCCAACCATCTTCAGCTGCTTCATCAATGACCTTCCTTCAAGCATAAAGTCAGAAGTGGGGATGTTCGCAGATGATTGCACAATGTTATGCACCATTCATGACTCCTCAGATACTGAAGCAGTCCACGCAGAAATGCAACGACACCTGGACGTTATCCAGGCTTGGGCTGATAAGTGGCAAGTAACATTCGCACCACAGAAGTGCCAGGCAATGACCATCTCTAACAAGAGAGAATCTAACCATCTCCCCTTGACATTCAATGGTATTACCATCGCTGAATCCCCCACTATCAACATCCTAGGGGTTGCCATTGACCAGAAACTGAACTGGAGTAGCCATATAAATACCATGGCTACAAGAGCAGGTCGGAGGCTAAGAATCCTGCGGCGAGTAACTCACCTCCTGACTCCCCAAAGCCTGTCCACCATCTACAAGGCACAAGTCAGGAGTGTGATGGAATACTCTCCACTTGCCTGGGTGGGTGCAGGTCCAACAACACCCAAGAAGCTCAACAACATCCAGGACGATACAGCCCACTTCATTGGCACTCCCTTCAGAAACATTCACTCCCTCCTCCACCAACGCACAGTGACAGCAGTGTGTACCATCTACAAGATGCACTGCAACAGCACACCAAGGCTCCTTAGACAGCACCTTCCAAACCCACGACCTCGACCAACTAGAAGGACAAGGGCAGCAAATGCATGGGAACCCCTCCAAGACTCTCATATCCTGACTTGGAACTATATTGCCGTTCCTTCACTGTCGCTTGGTCAAAATCCTCGAACTCCCTTCCTAACAGCATTTTAGATGTACCTACCCCACATGGACTGCAGCAGTTCAAGAAGGCAGCTCACCACCACCTTCTCAAGGGCAATTCGGGATGCGCAGTGAATGCTAGCCAGCAACGCCCACATCTCATGACTGAATAAAAACAAATTTAGAAAAATTTATCAAAGATAGAGAAAGCGGTCACTTTTGCCAGAGAAGTGACCATTGACAAATTTCTAGACACACTTTAACACGAAGAAGGTTAGAGACTTCCCCAATATACATGACTTCCTCTCCTTATTTATCCAATATGAGTGGCATTTGCTGCTGTATATGTCAGTGTCTTGTGAAAACTAGGGAACTAGAGGACATATACGTCCTGGCAGTCTGGCAAACTGCAAGGTCACAAAAGGTGTCCCAGTTTATGGCTCGAGAATTTGAGTAACTGGCCATTATTGATCTAAAAACTTGTGTTAAAGGACCTGACCCCACCTTTTTTTTGTGTATTTTTTATTCGTCTGGATGGCACTTTCATATACTTGTACTTCTTGTAACTTAATCAGGGGAGTCAGTTACAAGAAGTGATGGAGAATGATGGTTGGAGGAAGCCAAATAGATGCGTGCTCTTAGCTCTCCTAATGTCAATTCAGCTTTGTCACACTGTCAAGCTCTTCAGGTTTTCCAAGTAAATTTTCCCAGATAAATATCATCAACATTCAGCATTTATAGAGAGCTAGTATCTTGTTTCTTCATAAAGGAATTCATGGATTTTCTTGATAATGTGGTGAGGCATTACTGGTCACATCCACAATAATGAATCTGTACATCTCCTTCATTAAACCTCCCATATCAACACTTTTTGCCAGACTTACGCTTTCCACAAACTGGCACCCACTTCAAACAAAAATGTTTCACACTTCGTTTAAAGGAGGTGCAATCCCTGTTCAAGGGTTAAGAATCCATCAGTGCTGCAGTGCTTTTCCTATCATTGAGCAACTTGACTTATTTTGTTAACAAGTTGAATGATAGTGCACCTCGGATCTGTAATTACCAGCAGAAATGTTTCTTTCAAAAGAAGATGCTTTCAGTGAATTCTGGTTGAAATAGCTGTTGTTGCCACAGTAACCTGTCTCTTTTATGCATCATTTGGTCTGATGATATGATTCCATCTTGCACACCAATGTATGAGTTAAAACTCAAAAAAGTGATTGCTTCTATCCATAAGAATGACGTCCTGATGGACAGCATTGCTATTGGTGATGCCTGCCTCATCTCTTCTGGGGTCATAGAGAGCAGTGAGCCAAGAATGAAGGAGGAAAAAAACAAAAAATTTGAATCAGTCCATTACATCCTTGTTAAGAGATGGCTGTCAATCTTTAACAAGTGAAGCATAATAGATGGCACAAGATAGTGTAATGCAGGCCCCCACCTGCCAGGAATGAGGCACATTTGTTTTGTCATATAAACATTGATTTTGAACTGTTGTTGGAGCGAGGAAATGATGTGTTGAACAGATCAGCCGTGGCTGAAAAAAAATTTGCATACTAACAGACGGTGCTTGTGTGGACAAAGAACCATTCCCTGACACATTCAACCCACAATGAATGTTGATCACCGGACAGTGAGGGGGTGGGGAAGTGCATTTCAGGGCCTACTTGGGTGGTTCAATCCACAGGAGCCAGGACTGGTTGGACCAGCTGGCTACATGACTAACTGGCTATTCCAGGGTTTTTTTTAACTAGCCACAGAGAGTTTGAACTGAGAAAGACTGTTTGCTCCTGGACTGAGAAGATCTCTCCTGTCTGCTCCCATCTCTTTCTCACAAGCCTCTGAATCCACTGAAGACACATGGACTGCAAGAGACAAAAGTCTCCTACAGCGAACAAGATTTAAGAAGAATACTGGGCCCCAACGAAAAGCAAGATCTACCTATAATCAAGGACTCTACAGTGAACTCAAAGAACCATAACAAAAACTCTTCAGATATTGCCTCAAACTTTTCCACTTTATTTTTTTCTTCTGCTCTTTTCTGTCTCTATTTGCATGTGTGTATCATATATGCATGCTAGAGTGGCGCATCATGTATCTGTCGGTGTCAGCCGACTTAGAGTTTAAGTTTAATACATTTAAACTTTTCTTCTTTAAACCAAAGAAAACCTGTTTGTGCTTGTTTCTTTGCCTTATAATTGGAAAGCGGTGAACAAGGATTGACCAAGGGGAGCTAAAAGCATGGTGTTTTAAAAATTAAACCCTGTTACATTAAGATAGGGTGAAGGCTGAGAGGGATCCCCAGACCCTTTCTCACCTGGTCTTAACAATAACTTTAAATCACAAGCACAAGAAGTCTGTGGATTTTAGGAGGGATGTGCTGTCAACATCTGTTAAATAATGCTCTCCACTTTGCGATAGTGTAAGCATATTGTGAGAACTCCAAATGAAAGTAGGTTCTTTTGAGATGTACAAAAAAGGGTTGTATTGTTTCCTGGGAGAATGACCCATAAATTCCCACCTAAGCTTAGTAAAACCTTTTTTGCACTTTTAAGAAACATTGAGAGCTCTCTGTTATTGAGCTTAGTTCCTTGTAGATCATTGCACTGAGCTTGTAAGAACTGGGCCTTTACTCATCCTGAGTACATGACATAACATGACATACAATATAACATGACATGACATAACATTATGCTTCCAACAGTCTGACAAGATCACACAAAAGTGTTCTCAGTAAAGAAAGAACATGCATTTATATAGCTCCTCAGCATTTCCTCAGTCCCAAGTGCAAATAAACCAATTTACAGTTGCTGTTATTATGTGCAGTTATATAAAGAGATAAATAATCATCCAAGGTGGGAAAAGTAATTCCTGTACACATGTTAGGTGTACACAAAGCTGGGAATAATTTTAATGAGAAGTGAATTCAACGTGTATGAGCAATTATGCCATTTTGCATGACTACTAAACCTGGCTGTGCTCCAGGAAGGACAAAGACCACCAGCTCCTCCACTGGCAGGACACCTTGCTGCATACTTCAGTTCTGACTACTCTTTTGTGATGGGGTACCACTTATCCATGTGTACAGTGCACAACACTCACAAGGGCATATTTAAATTGCAACAAGCCTGCCTCTGCCCTGAAACATTTGCCTTATTTTAGGTGCATACTGTCAACTTTCTGTGCTGAAAACAAAAGATTTTTTTTGGTCACCAACGTTTCTTTCCACTTTTCATTGCCTATGATACATTTGTTATCTCCTTCTGATCAGCCCCAACCCATTCCCTGGAAAACATCGCAAGTACTGAAGTAATACCAGTAACAACATAAAATATGATTTATGGCATGTCAAGAATACCAAAGCCACAGAAATTCCACTTGATTAGCAATGCAGACTGCAAGACCTTGTCATGGTAACAGTGCATCCTTGAATCATGTTTAAAGAACAGAAAATAAAAATTGGGTATGTGGGTTATAAGAAAAGCTAATCAAATTTTTTGTAACCTGAATGAAAATGTAAATTGACACTGGGTCAAGGACATTCACTTTCCTATACTGAATTTGGTGTTTTGACTTTTGATTTGAATTTATCAACAATGAACATAATCTGATAACTCAAAAAATAGGTATTTCCCCCCAGCTTTTTTGGCTGGTTGCAGTTTACTGTTGTCTGTGTATTGCTTTTACAAATAGTGGGGGAGAAATTGGACATTGGCTGTATTTTAGAGATAAAATGGGGGCAAAAATAATTTGTGGGGCTTTGTCCCATGCCCTAAGGATGCCTGAAATATGTTCAACACTATATTGGCTTGAGTGACATTCAAGAGTCCAAGACAGCTGCCTTCAACAGCCGGTAGGCCTTTTGCACATGCTAATGAGTGGCCTAATGCTTGTTTAAGCATCCTGCTTTCAAATTGTGCAAAAACTAAATGGAAGATCTGCTGCGCAAGGTCTAACTAGTTTTTCAGGCTGTACAACAAGTGGTGCTTAATCCAGGGACTGCTGGAGGCCACTGAAGACACATAAAGTGAACTTGTTTTTACTTAGCTGAATGTGGAGCTAGGATGCTTCTCCTGGTTCCGCAGCAATACTGCGAGCTATTGCAGTGGCCTTCCTCCCTTTCAGTTCCCACTTCCTTGGACGTAGCTGGTAATCACTGCTGCCAGATGATTGTGATCTTAAATATGGAACAATAAATTTAAAATTCAGGTGTGGTAAATGCATTAAGCAGCTGATGATGACAAAAGCATTGGTTATTCCTAGCCTATTTAATTTATCCAATGTAACTGCATATCTATACATGCCTTGCTATATTTGGAAGCAGGTGTGCAGCTTTTCAGTTTCAGTGATGTTACATGATACACAGTCTTCATCAAAAACAATTTGGTTTGCAGTTTTTTTTCTGTTTGAGAAGGGATAAGGACCAAAATTCCAACTTTGGTTACAGTGCCACACAGGTGATGCAGTGAGGTTTTACAATGACATTTTTAACAACATGAAGGGTTCGATAATTACACATTGGTATTGGAGCCTATGATAGTTGTTACGACCCAGTGAGAAAGAGGTCTAGGGTTCCCTCTCAGCCTTCACCTGGTCTTACTGTAACAGGGTTTTATTTTAAACACACTGTTTTCTTTTAGCTCCCCTTCAGTGAATCCTTGTTCACTGCTTTCCAATTGTAAGGCAAAGAAACCAACAAAACAGGTTTTCTTAGGTTTAAAGAACAAAGGTTGAACTTTAAATAAAAATAAGAAATGCTGGAAATACTCAGCAGGTCTAGCAGCATCTGTGGAGAGAGAAGCAGAGTTAACGTTTCAGGTCAGTGACCCTTCTTCAGAACTCAGAAAGGTTGAACTTTATTGAACTTAAACTCTAATTCAGTTAACGCCTAAGGATATGTGACACGCCCATGCTAGCATGCATATGCAATACACACATGCAGATAGAGACAGAAATGAGCAGAAGAAATAAAGTGGAAAAGTTTGAGGCATTATCTGAAGATGGTTTTGGTTACTATTCTTTGGGCTCGCTGTAGAATCCTTGATTGTAGGTAGGTCTTGCTTTTTGTTGGGGCCTAGTTTTCTTCTTAAAGCTTGTTCAATGTAGGAGACTTTTCTCTCTTGAGGTTCACGTCTTCAGTGGATTTGGAGTTCCATGAGAAAGAGATGGGAGCAGACAGGAGAGGCTGTGGCAAGCCAGCCAGGAGAGGTATTTACAGTCCAGGAACAAATATTGTCTCTCTCAAAACTGTTTGTACAATTCAAAGACACTCAGGTTGCCCAGCAGGTTAGTCATATGATTTGCTGGTCTGACCATGTCTGTTTGTGGATTCGGCCATCTTAGCAGTCATCCTGGAATGTGAACTTCCTCATCTTCAATGTCTGGTGATCAAAATTCATTGTGGGTTGAATGTGTCAGGGATGGTCCTTTGTTTCCACAAGCACTGTCTGTTAGTATGTAAATGTTTTTTCCAGCGATGGCTGAAGTGTTTAACAAGTAATTTCCTCGCTCCAGCAGCAGTTTAAAATCAATGTTCATACAACAAAATTAATATGCCTCATTCTTGGCAGATGGGGGTCTGCATAACATAGTATAACATACTTATCTGAAGTTTTTCTCTCTTCTACTTTAGCAGACATAGTAATCTATTTATTTTTAATGGACTAGCAGTTCCACTAAAATTGCAGAGAGAGGAATGTAAAACAAATGCATCGAGCGTTCATCTTCTCCAACACTGTGGAGTAGTTTTAAGCTTCATGGCCATAAAAAGTTACATATTGTTCATTCAGGTGTAACTGAGTTTTAACAGCAACCTGAGTATTAGCTATTGCTGAACAACAGATCTGGCCCTGAAAAATTGTTTTTATATTTATTGAATGTTGTTAAATGTCACCATTATGGTTAATTAGCAGATTTTTAAAACTTTTGAAGTAGTTGTTTTTTTCATGATATTTCAGCTTCTACCTTCACCCCATATATCTCTCAATCTTTAGCTCAATGTAGAATTTTAAAAAATGATTTGAATTTTGTGGTTTTCATTTCCTGTTTGGCTGTCTATGAGCATTCTTTAATGTGACTGGCTGCTTGCACAGCTTGATAATATCACTACAGCTCCATGCCGAGAATCCCCATTAAAGAATGCTACAATCAGTTGCATGCCAAAAATGCCAGATCTCTCACCACAGAAATCATTAGATCTCTAAGCGAGGTTTTCTTCGAGGTCAGCAGTGAGTGCCCTTGCTTCGCTGGTGGCTGCAAACTGTGGGCCCTTATATTTGAAAGTAATTAGCCAATCAAGCTTTGAGAAACATTTTTTAACAAGGACAGTGTCCCTTTAACAAACACCTTCAGCAACCACGGTAATATTTTGGTTTAAAATGCTTGCTTTTTAGTGGAAAATCTGATCGGTTGCAGTACTAAAAAATAACAAATTAATTCACCCTCCCACCCCGCCACAAGTCCTGAAACATTTATAATGGGCTCTCGTGGAAGGAGCCCGAAACCAATGCATTGGATTTCTTCAGGGAGACTTAGAAAGTCTGGGTCTGTATAAAGAAAAATAGATTGCTGTTAATGTAAACTGTGTATTGTATCAGAAGTGAACAGCTGCTGCATATTTGTGCACAAAGGCACTAGTGCATAAGTGGAAACATACTTATAGTTTTAAATAACATTCACCTCATGGGAGTATCAGATTATGGAAGTTACATATCTGAGTGAAGCATAACTAAAATTCAGATTTGCCAGGAACACAGTTCACTGATTAGCATTATAACATTCTCAGATCTTTAGATATGGAGCAGGTGCAGCCCAGCCACTCTAGGTTTAAAGTGTACGTTGTTTCTCTATTGAGGAAATTTCAATCAGGCTTGGTCCCTGGAACGGTCCAGTAAGAATCTGGTCCTAAAAAAAACACTGAAATTAACGTTTGTTGACTATCAAAGTGGAGTGAAATGACCACATCTGTTGCAATGTCAGCTCTTGTGGTGAGTGGAATTTTGCATTTGTCTGGGTGTTTGTGCATTTAAAATTTATTGGGGCAGGTGTGATAAGTGACGTGGTGTCAGAATTATGCCTCCCTGCACTTTAGAATCAATTGAGAGATCTTCAGAATCCAATGATACTGCTTTTTTAAAAAAAATGTAATTCTCAGAAGTGTACGTTATGCCTATGTATTATGTGAGTGAAACTTCACATATATTTTATGAAGCCATTGCACATTTTAATTGAACGGTATATGTTGGAAGATTACATTGATAATTGAGGATTTTCAACATGGCTCTGCTTACACTAGTACCACTGCAGGTCAAAGGGTTGAGACATTTTGATGAAGGAGGCTCACATTCAAATAATGCAGCAATTGTAAATGCAAGAGCATGCAACTCTTTAACTCGGACTCCTGAGTTTAACTTCCATTTGCAGCAGATGCTCATACTCTGGATTCCCCAGGGAAGACTGGGTTCTGCAGGATTGAATTTTTTTTTCCAATTTCAGCTAAGGAAGATACAACATCCATGCCACCATATGTACTGACTTAAGAGCAGTATTTACTGTTTCCTATAGGCTGGACATAACTGAAGAGGATCGTATATATGCCACAGTGTAAGGAGTATAAAAGGAAACACATACATTTAAAAAGAACCAGGACTTGGCTCTAAGTAACAGAGTTTGGTTTGTTTCTATGTACCCAGGAGTACTTTGCTGAATCTGTTTTATGATGCAGTGTTCTGTAAGGGCTGACATGCTTCTCATATATTGAAGATCTATCATCACATCAAGAATAAGTCACGAGTAGTTCAAAGTGCATTGTCATTGTTTTTGTGGTGATAACAGAAAGCCCATCACTGTAAACAGAATACTGAGTTTCCACTTTTCAAGCTGGCAGCAAAATATAACTCCATAGCACGCTCCATTTTGAAGAGAATAAGCACCCCAATTTTCTGATTTATGATTATACTCTCAATTATAAGGTAGCTGAACAATTTCAATGGTCGAGCTAGCATTGGAGAGGAGGCAAATTAAGGAGTGTTTTTTGCCCACAAAGAAAGGGGATTTGAAGAGCAATCCAATCTTCACAGTTCAGTCATCACCTATCAGCAATTTGCTTCAACACCAGCCATAGACAGAACGAGGTCTGGAAGCATACCCTTCAGCTCAGTGTTTTGGTTTAGGGTTCACCAGTGCATTTGGGCAGTGGACAATGCCAGAACACCATGATTAACAGGATGGGGTGAAGCAGCTTACAAAATAGGAGTCTGTATTTCTACAATTTAACTCACCTGTAAAATAATATTAATCAGATTTTTCACTGTGTCCAGAAAACACGATATGCCGAATGAGGAATTTTTAATTCATCGGTTGGAAACTTACATTAAACTTTTAATACGAAAAATCCTGCAGTTAACTTAAAAAAAAAATTGGCAGCCAAGATGGCCAACACAAGTTGCATCTGAAACACCTTTTCACATTCCAAAGACGCCCTGGAGGCAAAGGTTTGAGCGCATGGACCCAGAAAAATGGCTTGCTCTAAGTGATTGAACTACCTAAGATTGCTTTATTAGCACAGCATTCAAGGTAATCTTAACACCTTGACTTTGAAAGAGCAAACTCCCCCCAAGTGCAAATATTGGCATCCTGGGGCCTGGGAGCCAATTCCAAACCGTGAATATCATTGGAAGGTTCCAGTGAATGCACTGAGGCTGTTATGTCCATCTCTGTGAAAGCTAAAAGTTTCCTTGAAGAAAGACAAACGGGCAGTAACTCAGGCTGTGCAGCAGGAGAAAGGCTGTGTGCCTCCCTCCCTCTCTCTCTCCAGATAACACAAGTTTGAGCCCCATCTGTGACTGTGGACCCTCTAAACCTACAGATTGCTACAGACAGACACCAGGGGAATAGAGCCACCTACAAGTCTGCCTCCAAGAAAGCCTTCAGCCAAGCAGTCCAGCCAAAAAGTGCACTTTGACCAGCCAAGGACTTCAAGAATACAACTTCGTCCAGAAGACCACCGAATCATCAAACTTCATAGACTGTGTATTTAATTTCCATTTATTCTGGACTCTAATCCAACCACAAAATCTACTTTTCCTTCTGTAATCTAATTGTGTGTGAGCCTTGTGTGAATGTGTGCATGAATGTGTAGCATAAATGTATTATTTTTTTCCAGATCGGTTTTAGATTGTTAGGTCTAATAAACCCACCTCTTCCTTGTTTCAACTCAAAAAACCCTATCTGATTGGTTCTTTCATGATCACATTACGTTCTTTCTTTGGCCTCCTTGTCTCAAGAGACAATGGGTAAGCGCCTAGAGGTGGTCAGCGGATTGTGAAGCAGCGCCTGGAGTAGCTATAAAGGCCAATTCTAGAGTGACAGCCTATTCCATATGCGCTGCAGATAAAATTGGTTGTCAGGGCTGTTACACAGTTTGCTCTTTCCTTGCTCTTCTGTCTTTTTTCCTGCCAACTGCTAAGTCTCTTCGACTCGCCACTCTTTAGCCCCGCCTTTATGGCTGTCCGCCAGCTCTGGCGATCACTGGCAACTGACTCCCACGACTTGTGGTCAATGTCACAGGACTTCATGTCGCGTTTGCAGACGTCTTTAAAGCGGAGACACGGACAGTCGGTGGGTCTGATACCAGGGGATCCTGCCATCTTCCATGCGGCTCACATGGCCAAGCCATCTCAAGTGCTGCTGGCTCAGTAGGGTGTATATGCTGGGGATGTTGGCCGCCTCGAGGACGTCTGCATTGGAGATACGGTCCTGTCACCTGATGCCAATGAATCTCCGGAGGCAGTGAAGATGGAATGAGTTGAGACGTTGCTCTTGACTGACATACATTGTCCAGGCCTCTCTGCCATAGAGCAAGGTACTGAGGACACAGGCTTGATATACTCAGACTTTTGTGTTCCGTGTCAATGCGCCATCTTCCCACACTCTCTTGGCCTGTCTGGACATAACAGTGGACGCCTTTCCCATGCGCTTGTTGATTTCTGCATCGAGAGACAGGTTACTGGTGATAGTTGAGCCTAGGTAGGTGAACTCTTGAACCACTTCCAGAGCATAGTCGCTGATATTGATGGATGAAGCATTTCTGACGTCTTGTCCCATGATGTTCGTTTTCTTGAGGCTGATGGTTAGGCCAAGTTCGTTGCAGGCAGCCGCAATCCTGTCGATGAGTCTCTGCAGACACTCTTCTGTGTGGGATGTTAATGCAACATCGTCAGCAAAGAGGAGTTCCCTGATGAGGGCCTTCCGTACTTTGGTCTTCGATCTAAGATGGGCAAGGTTGAACAACCTGCCACCTGATCTTGTGTGGAGGAAAATTATAGCGGTGCCTCATCAGACCCCTTTCCTATCCTGAGTGGCGTGAAACAGGGCTGTGTTCTTGCACCTACACTGTTTGGGATCTTCTTCTCACTGCTGCTCTCACATATGTCTCACATGCGATCACATTAAAGGTAAAAGGTAAAATACTCACTGAGGTCGTAAGCACAACCACTGTTTAAAGAGGAATAAACCCTGTTGCGGTCAAAAGAAGAAAGACAAGAGGGAGCCTGGAACCCCCTCCTAACCTGGCCTTTGCAACTGGATGTCATCATTGTAAGTGAATTCAATTTATAGATGATTCAACAAAGGGATGAAACAGGGGAGGGGAGCGTGACGCCAACAACTTAGCCATCTACCTCTCAACCATTGCAATGATAATTGCTAACCAAAAATACTAGAACTATTTTTGAAGTAGACGTTAAAGTATTGATGGATTTCCAATCTTTTTGATTCAGACCAGTGGACATTAATATCTCCTTCACTTTAACTTACTGCATTGTATCAAAAATACATGTCGGTGTGTGCTGAAAGTGTGACAGCCAGCAACAATCACTCTGTGACTGATTGTTGTGTGCATTGAGACAGAAAGATGCAACTATTGGCAATTTATTACTAAATTATCTTATTAACTTTGTATAAGTCATGCTTTTCAAATCTGATTCACAGCAGGAATAACAATGAGTCACACGCCTTAAAGATAATTTTTATTTTGTCATTTAAAAAATAAGTGACAAAAACCTTCATGTGACCACAGTAATAACTAAAAATGTACAACAAGTTTGTCAACTCTGGAAGAGGACAAACAAATGAATATTGTGATGTGTTTGTTGAAAAGAAGGAATTAACTTTCATTTATATAGCACCTAATTCACCCTCAGGGCATCCCAAAGCTGAGTGTAGTCACAGTCACTGTTTTGTTGCTAAGCACAGCAGCCAGTTTGCACGTAGCAAGGTCCCACGAGCAGCAGTCAGTCTGTTTTTGGTGGTGATGGCTGAGGGATAAATGTTGGCTGGGATACTTCCCCTGCTCGTCTTCAAATTGTGATGTATAATCTTTTACGTCCAACTGGACAGCCAGCCAGGGGTTCAGTTTAACATCTCATTTGAAAACCTGCTCAATTTTTGTGCCCAGGTCCCAATCCCGCCGTTGGCAGGAAATGAGGGTTGGGAACCCACAACTGCCGGTGCCGGCACCCAGAGTGCAATTTTCAAGGAGGCAGCCAATTAAGTGACCACCTCAGGGAGCCCTGTCCAATTAAGGACAGAAAGCAGGCTCCTAAGGCTGGAGGGCCAATATAGGAGGCCCTCCAGCACTGAAAGATGGAGGCGCCCCCTGAAGAATTTTTCAAAGATTAAAAATAAAAAGTGGCTACAGCTGCCAGACTGCCATTGTGAATGGGGAACCCTTCTACAGGATGGCCTGCGGCTGCAGCTGTGGCACTCCGGCAATAGCGGCTGGGGGTAGGGTGGGTTAAATTGAATGAGCATCGATGGCCTCCCTTCTCCCTGCCCCCCCCCCCCTCACTGCCAGTCTGCCACCCAGAAGCCGCCTTAGCTCATTGGCTGGGCTTCGACCTCAGCGGAGGGACGGTCTTGCTGACATATTCTGACGTGCCCTCAATGGGCAATTTAATTGGCCTAATTGGCAACCTGGTGCTGGTGGTCAGGTAGCCTTCACCACCTCCCCGCCCCCCACCACCAAACCCCCAACCCCAATGAAAATTACCTGGAGCATGCCAGCAGAAGTCGGAAATTGCGGGCTTGCCCACCTCTGGTCTTGCCTCTGCATCCCCTCGAAAATTCAGCCCGGGATCTGCAACAATACGTTCCCTCAGAATTGCACTAAATTGTCAGTTTAAATTATGTGCTCACTTCCTCAAATGGGACTTGAACCCATTCAGAGTTAAGCAGCTACCACTAAATCGAGGCTGGCACAAATTGCAGCTACAGTGTGGATCTATTTTTCTCTTTGAGATCCCAGTTTCCTGCTGTGCATTTCCAGCACTTTCTGTTGTCATTTCAACATTCATGATTTTTATTTTATCTGTCCATGCAACCACATGCTGACTCTAGTCCAGAAAATATTCTGATCTTGATCTGAACCAGATATCCTGCTGTTTAGATAGAGAAACACCACTTGAACATCCTTCGGCCTGTGCCAACATTCTCAGGACGAATAATAAAGAATGCATTTGGTAGCAGATTACTGTTATCTGAAGCATAGGTATGTTAAAATATAATTGAACTCTTATTTTCCCTCATACTGTACAGAAGGAAAGGCATTGTGTGGACTGGGCACTTGCTGTGGTATTATATGCACTTACAATTAGACTGGTCCTGTACACATTTCACAATTAGACTGGTCCAGTGCACAGGACAGTGTAATGTATGGGCTGAACACTCGCTCTTGCAGTACACAGGCTCATCTAGTTTTGTAACAACAACTGTATATAGCGCCTTTAATATAGTAAAACATCCCAAGATGTTTCATAGGAGAGCTGTCACTAGATATGACACCAAGCCACATAAAGAGATGTTAGAACTGGTGAGCTAATTTTGTTTTAAATCCAAGGAACAAAGTCTTGATTTCATCTTTTCTTCAGTGTTGGCTTTGTCTTGCAGACTTCACAGCCATCCTTCGCTTCGTTCTGCATTTCTGTAAAAAAAAAACGAGTAAGGTGGTTATTTAATTTGAGGAATGAGTGTTGAGTTCAAAAAGTTTTCCTTTACTTGAATGGACCAGCACGTCATCAAACCTGTCAATTGTTAATCTCTTAACTGCTGAATAACTCATTAAAACTTTGTGCATAGTTCCTTCATATCAGCAGAGATCACTATCTGTCCACTCTTGTAAACTTGTTATTCACTGAAAGAATATTTGTTTTCAATTATGTCTTTTAGTTCATGAATCAACAGCTGCAGAACAATTTCTTATAGATTCTTGATCTCAGGAAGGTCAGTTTGAGAAATAGATAGAAATGCCTCAAAATGTGGAGTACAAGAAATGGTGTGTGCTTAACTTGAAATAAATGCTAACCTGTATAAGTTAGCTTATGTTACATTTACATGTCTATCAGCTAACTCAGCTCAGAAGTCAAACGCCTGGTCGATGTGACTCAATTCCTTGATGATTAAGGTTATCAGTGGAGGGAAACAGTTGCTGCTCTGAAGTTCACCTTTCAGTGGCGTAGGCAGAGGGTGTTCAGAGTGTTCATGTACTCCTGACACTTATATAGTTTTTTCTTATTGGACTGCTCCTTCTTTCAAAAGAACATGCCTTTGAATCACTTGATAGAACACAGTAACAATAGATATTCTTCCAAAGCCAGTTAGTTCTGCAACTTGACAAGAGAAGCCAATTACTTGGGCTTGCTTTTCTAAATGTTCACTGGGATATTGCAGTGAATAATAGCAACGCTATTGGTAGACTAGTGACCTACAACTGCGACTGGACTTTAAAGTTTTGTCTGACAAGAGTTTTTTCTTTTTCTTGGGCTTTAATTCAGTAGTTAGATTAATGAAAGTAATATTGTTTCTGAGAGGATCTTATTGTGAAATTCCTGTTTGAAAACAAACCTTTTGATGGAGTTTTGTTTGGTGTGGCAAGTTCATCCCCAGATGTCCCAATCCTTCCCGAGAAAAGACTCCTGCCAGCAGTGCTACTTTAATTAACTTGAAACCTTGTTCTTAAGAATATTGGTTGTCACTTCTCAGGTATTTTTATGTTTGCTCCACAAATGTTATGACACTGAACTGAGGATATTGTAAGACCAAATTAACAGTGCCACAGATATTGCCAGCATAGGAGGAAGCCATTCGGCTCCTTATGTCTTTGCTGATCCACAGCACCAAAATATGTCAGGCAATTCATGGTATACTTTGAATAACCTACAAAACTGCAATATGCTCTTGAAGTATATTTATTTCCTTTAAATGAAAGAACAGAAATGCTGCAGCAGTCCTCAAAGGACTAATTAAAACAGCAGCATTCATACTGCGAACGCTCCAGCATCAAAACGGTGGAGTCAGGGGCTCTCATAATCCTGCTTTTAATGCATCCCCTCTCTCTCCTTGACTCCAAATTGGCACTAATTAATAATTTTTGAAAATGTGCACATTTTTCATTTTTCTTCTTAATTCTTAGTAAGCAGAAATGCTAATATGACCAAACAGCTCTCTAAATAAATACATTGTGGCATAGATAAGATTAGATAGTTAAAGGGACATTACCAGAAACCAGCAACTCTGAATAGACTGGGGGCAACCTGCTCTGAAATTTCTACTTGGCTTAGACATCCGTTTGCATCTTAGTATGATCTAATATGAAATATATACCACTGTGTTTGAAAACATGTCCTGAGAATGTATCATATCCTTGAATAAAATAAATTGTGCAAACATAAACAAAAAGGTGCCTATTTTTTAACAAAAGTAATTGTACTGGAATTCTCCCCCTGTCTCTCCCTGCCTGCCAGTAGCCAGAGGCATCATTGCGAAAAAGCATTTGGTGAATCTTTTTCTGTTTGGTTGCAATCTAAGATGAATCATAATGAAATACACCACCAGTCACATGGCTTTATTCCCTGTTCACAGATAAAAAAGCATTTGCCAAATACATCTTGCAAAGGCATTGCCACTTTAAGCACATTAACTGGTTTCAAAATGGGAGCCTCTCTCACATTGCTGAACAGAAAGAAGGTACTGGGAGCATTGGGTTAAGTACTGAAATTCAAAGCCTCTGTACTCTTTGTCTGTAGCAACCTGACAAAAGATGAGAAAATGCTAGTTTAAATCCAGTAGTCTGCTTTATGTAAATGCAGCATTTTAATTCATTTTCACAAGAGAAATAAGTGAAATAGTAGTTAAGCTAAGTAAAATATAGGGTGTGACTAAGTGGTGGAGTCATTTAAGGTAGTGTTCTTTTCGTTGTGGTTCCTGAATTCAAATCAGCGGAGACTGATGGGCGATGGCTGAAAGCCTTTTCTCTCTACGGTCTGTAAGGATCCTCAGTGAAATGAGTTGAGGCTGTCTCTGCACAGTTCCTAATGAGACCAAGTCCACAGCACAAAAATGTCCCTAATTTGACATTAAATTGGTAGTTACATTCAGTACAGCTACAATAATGACCAGTGTGCAAAATGGAAATGTCACCCTTGTGCGGTAGAGGTGGAATTCTGATGGAGGTTAAAGCATAGTCGACGACAAAGTAGAGGGACCTTTACTTTGAATCTAAATTGCCCTATTAAAAAGCTACAAGAAAGGGGCTGCTCTTATCAGTTATATTCTCAGATCCATCTATCATATGGCTTTGGCTTTATTCAGGATTATTCCCTTAAATAACCTGTTTATGTTTATGGAGTAGACTCATGAATACCGTAATCGCATGATAGCCTGAATGCAGATGAGTGCTACATTGCTGGCAATGATATTGTCAAGCTCATGATCTCCTCTTTTGCTAAATCATGGGCATGAACCCATATGCAGCCATTCGATGGCACCATGCACTAAATCTTCAACAGACAGAGGAGAGCAGTGGGGCTAACAGTGGGTTGGATTTTACCAGCCTTGTGGTGATGGGCTGGGAGGTGGGGAGAGTCGTAATATAATGATGAAAGGTGCCGGGAGGGAAGTCCAACATCTTTATGACGTAATCAGATATTCTGAAGGGTGTCCAGGTTGGCAGGAGTACCTCGTGCTGAAAGGCGAGAAAGTAATTAAGCCTGTTTAACAGGCATTTAATCCTATTTTATCAGGAATTTCTAATTTTATAAAGCATGCATGGGAACAATGGGGCTTCAGAGACTCGCCAGGTATAAAGAAATTTGCGGGAAGTCCATGCTGACTCCAGATGGCAGCCATTGTGAACGGTAGCATGCCTTGGTAGGGTGGGTGGAACAGCATGGTCAATGGAAGTGGCAGTGGCAGTCAGGAGCAGGAACAAACTTGCTAGCACTGTGGGGGCAGACCACTTGAGTGCCATCTGGGGTATGGCACTTCCGTGAAGAGAAGAGGGGGGTGGGTGAGCTGCCCTGGAAACTGAGTGCAACTATTTGCTGGGGGCTGTCATCGACCTATCCCGCCCCCTGTAAGATGGCTTGTCAATGGGGAGGCGACGAGCCTTCCGCACCATCCGCCCCCCCCCCCTCGCTACCCGTCAGGATTCTCCATGACCCTCACCTGTAACCCCTCACCTGTAACCCCATAAAATCCCAGCCACTGGGTGATAAGGGCTACACACTGAAGATGTCGCTCTGACACCTGTACAGCACCCAAGCACTGATGCAGAGGAGAGATACAACTACTGTCACGGAGCAACTCGAGCGACCATCGAGCAGGCCATACGGTTTCTGAAAATGCTGTTTAGATACCTAGATAGATCCGGTGGAGCCCTCCACTGTGCCCCAGCAAAGGTCTCACCTATTATGGTGGTGTTCTGTTCTCTGCACAACCTGGTGCTACAGAGGGTAGAGGCTTTGAACAATGAGGACATCCTGGAGAACGCTACCTCCTCCAAGGATGAGGATATGGAGGAAGATGCTGAGCAGGCGCTGCATGATGAAGAGCCCCAGGGACCACACACATGCCTTGCGATGTAAGGAGTATCCTAGTTACCAGTGGCAGGTCTACTCCTTTAAATTCCAATAGTAAGCCAAACTGGCTGGTCAATTCTCAACAGTGCCTCATGCTACAGACCTGGCTGCTTTAGATATTGGATTACTGAGTCTGCCACAGAGGATTTATTTAGATCCAGATGTCCATCCCTAGGCATGTCATCTCGGAGCCACTTCAATTCCAGAGAGGTTCTGCTTAGTTATTTCCAACAGGACATGTGTTGACTTGTGCTCGAATTCAGACTCCATGGATAATAAAGCATTTGGACTATGGCTTTGGTGGTGCTGAATATATCATTGTAAATTGGAGCTAATATAGTACATATGGTTGGATATGCACTGCATTGTATTTGTCTGAAAAGAAAGTTTATTTTAAAATAACTAATGTTGTCACTCTGGCATGTTCCGTATCAGGATTTTCAAGTAACTTGGTGAGACCTTCCAAAACGGAAAGTCCTCATCAGAGAACTCCTCTTTGCTGACGATGCTGCTTTAACATCTCACACTGAAGAGTGCCTGCAGAGTCTCATCGACACGTTTGTGGCTGCCTGCAATGAATTTGGCCTAACCATCAGCCTCAAGAAAACGAACATCATGGGGCAGGATGTCAGAAATGCTCCATCCATCAATATTGCCGACCACGCTCTGGAAGTGGTTCAAGAGTTCACCTACCTAGGCTCAACTATCACCAGTAACCTGTCTCTAGATGCAGAAATCAACAAGCGCATGGGTAAGGCTTCCACTGCTATGTCCAGACTGGCCAAGAGAGTGTGGGAAAATGGCGCACTGACACGGAACACAAAAGGCCGAGTGTATCAGGCCTGTGTCCTCAGTACCTTGCTCTATGGCAGCGAGGCCTGGACAACGTATGCCAGCCAAGAGCGACGTCTCAATTCATTCCATCTTCGCTGCCTTCGGAGAATACTTGGCATCAGGTGGCAGGACTATATCTCCAACACAGAAGTCCTTGAAGCGGCCAACACCCCCAGCTTATACACACTACTGAGTCAGCGGCGCTTGAGATGGCTTGGCCATGTGAGCCGCATGGAAGATGGCAGGATCCCCAAAGACACATTGTACAGCGAGCTTGCCACTGGTATCAGACCCACCGGCCGTCCATGTCTCCGCTATAAAGACGTCTGCAAACGCGACATGAAATCGTGTGACATTGATCACAAGTCGTGGGAGTCAGTTGCCAGCATTCGCCAGAGCTGGCGGGCAGCCGTAAAGACAGGGCTAAATTGTGGCGAGTCGAAGAGACTTAGTAGTTGGCAGGAAAAAAGACAGAGGCGCAAGGGGAGAGCCAACTGTGCAACAGCCCCGACAAACAAATTTCTCTGCAGCACCTGTGGAAGAGCCTGTCACTCCAGAATTGGCCTTTATAGCCACTCCAGGCGCTGCTTCACAAACCACTGACCACCTCCAGGCGCGTATCCATTGTCTCTCGAGATAAGGAGGCCAAAAGAAAGAAAGAAAGAAGGTGAGACCTTCCAAAGTTCTTTCATTCAGGAACTGTTCCTTTGGATTAGAAAATTATCAATGTCACTCTGCTATTTAAGAAAGGTGAGAGAGGGAAACCAGGGAATTACAGACCATTTAGCCTAATATCTGTTGTCAGGAAGTTGCTGGAGTCTTTGGGCTGGATTTTCTTCTCCCGTCGTTGGGAGCAGCGGTGGGCTGTGGGCTGCGCACCGCCAAGTCGCTGCGATCTTCGTTACGGCAGCCCATGATAATGAGCCGGTCAGGCCAACCACTCCCCCGCAATCACGTGGAGGAGCGCGCTCTGCGACGCCAGCAATTGCGTCAGCTGCCTGTGCGCAAGCGCTGGTGCCCTTTTTAAAGGGCAACCAGCCCTTCCGGATCATGAAAATTTTTAAAGTGCTATCTGCCCCGCAATGTATCGCCGAAAAATCAATCGCACCCCCCCCCCCACTTCCCCCTAAATAACAATTAAATTCAATTTTTGCCCTCTGACCCCCAAAAACACTTAAACCTTCAACACTTGACCTTTCCACTGCCCAAACTGATCAAAGTGCAGTGGTCACCCCTTCCCACCCTCCCCTACGCTAATAATTTACATTTCAGCCCATCCCCTCCCAGCCCACTGCACTAAAAATCATAAGTACCCCCCCCCTTCCCCACCTCGGTGGCACCTGATTTCCCTGGACGGGAATGTGAAGGCACATGAGTGTGGCAGCCGCTCAGAAGAGCGCGGCCCAAAGGTAAGATAGGTGTGTATTGTATGCAAATGTATTAATTTAATTAATTTAAATATGGAAAGCAGGATCCCGTCACCCAGTGGCGGGGGTGGGGGGCCGCAGAACCTCGCTACCACCGGCAAGATCGGTCCCAGCACTCCCTGTGTCGGATATGGTGGGCCGCTGCCGGCACTATCGTCTGACCACCTCCCCCACCCACCTTCCTCCCACCCCTTCATGGAGCCCAGACTTGGGAGCTCAGTAAAATCCCTGCCTAAAGGTAAGGATAGGGTCACAGAATACCTTGAAAATTTTCGGCTGATTAGAAAGAGCCAGCATGGATTTGTAAAGGGTAGGTCGTGCTCGACAAACCTGATTGAATTTTTTGAAGAGGTGACTAAATAGTGGACAGGGGAATGTCTATGGATGTTATTTATATGGACTTCCAGAAGGCATTTGATTAATCCCTCATAAGAGACTGTTAGCTGAAGCTGAAGCTCATGGAATTGAAGACAAATTATTGGCATGATTCGGAAATTGACTGAGCAGAAGGAGACAGAGAGTGGGGGTCATGGGAAGGTACTCTAATTGGCAGGATATGACTAGTGG
The DNA here is from genome assembly GCF_036365525.1 of Heterodontus francisci. Lineage (NCBI taxonomy): Eukaryota > Metazoa > Chordata > Chondrichthyes > Heterodontiformes > Heterodontidae > Heterodontus > Heterodontus francisci. The sequence goes on along the minus strand of NC_090382.1, from coordinate 93,867,979 downwards.
TGTCACACAAGGAGCTGTGTTGGAGCCTCAACTCTTCACTATATTTATTAATGATGAGGTAGAATGCCATATATCCTTATTTGCCAATGACACAAAGGTAGTGAGCAATGTAAGCAATGTAAATGAAAGTGTAAAATTGCAAAGAGAGAGTGAAGGGCACAACTGTGGCAAATGGTTTCAATATAGGCAAATATGAGGTCATCCACTTTAAGCCTAATAAGAATGCAACAGGCTATTTTCTGAATGGGGAAAAGCTAGAAACAGTGGAGGTCCAAATAGACTTGGGTCGAGGTAATTGCATCATTCAAATGTCATGAACAGGTGCAGAAAATAATCAAAAAGACTAATGGAATGTTGGCCTTAATATCGAGAGGAATCGAATCGAGGAGGGTAGAAGTCATTGATTCAACCATACAAAGCCCGAGTTAGACCACACATGGAGTTCTGCAATTCTGGGCACCACATTTTAGGAAGGATATATTAGCCTTGGAGGGATTTATTAGAATTATCAGAAAGATTTATTAGAAAGATACCTGGACTCCCAGGATTAAGCTACAAGGAGAGATTAAACAAGCTAAGGTTGTATTCCCTCGAGTTTAGATGATTAAGGTGTGATGTGATTGAAGTTTACAAGGCATTAAAGGGAACAGATAGGGTAGATATAGAGAAAGCATTTCCGTTAATTGTTGAGTCTAGGACTAGAGTCATAGTCTGAAGATTAGAACCCTGACTTTACAGGAGTGAAATTAGGAAACACATCTTCATGCAAAGGGTAGAAATTTGGAACTCTCTTCCACAAATGACAATTGATGCTCGATGTTAATTTTAAAACTGAGATTGATAGATTTTTGTTAATCAAAGATATTAAGGGATATGAGACAAAGGCAGATATATGGAGTTTGGTTGCAGATCACTCATGATCTCATTGAGTGGCGGAACAGGCTCGAGGGGTTAAATGGCCTACTCTGGTTCCTATTTTTCTACAGCCCTGTGTGTGCTCGCTCTCATTCACACACACTCTTTTTTACCACGCTCTCGTGCATACACAGACCATGAATTAAACTACTTTGCAAAACTTTTGAATAAAGTTCTGTCAGTCTCTTGAATGTTACATTGAATGCAGAAACAATTCTCAGGTGTGTGATTCATTTTTTTTTAACCTGATGTACTTGGTTTTTTAGTTAATGATCCTCCAGGCAGTATTTTGGATGTTCACTATATAAAACAATCATTGCATTCTTACTCAAAAATTAGTCTTGTGTTGACAAAGTTTGAATGACTTGTCAGCAGGGGCATTCTTATACTCACCAGAAGAAGGGCTCATCTTGCCTGCATCATTTGTCTTTGCAGAAAGATGGTAAAGAGAGACTATCTTAGATTTTGCCAATGGAGAAGACCGCAGTCTTGTTCATGTGATAATGTCAGTCACAAGAAATGCGTTGACATTATGACATTTCCGCAATGGAATGAATTTCCTCAATATAACTTACACCGTAAATCCTTTTATCATTGCAGAGGGAGCCCTTTAAGATAGCTTGCTCTGGTGGGGGTGGGCGTGCAGATTAAGTAATGGATTCAGTGGAGGATAAAGACTAGAATGTAAATATCAAAGTGCTGACCTTTAAAGGCTTAGGTTGTTTTCTGACACTGAAGGATATGAAGAAAATCAGAAGTAGAAGTGCCAGGTGGATGGATTTCTGAGATGACAAGGGACAAGTTTATCTTTATTACTCGCGTTGCTATGACAGCATTAAGTTGAAATAGTCTCATTCTCTTGCATTGTAGTTAAAGAACAGGACACTGCTTGTTACATAATATTAAAGTCCTATCAGTAAGGTATTAATTGTCTTTAAACTGCAAGTATCCCATGTCATTTTCCATGATTTGATTTTATTCATGGCAGCATATATTTTGACAGATAGCAAATTCAGTGTTTCAGAGCATTTTAGCCAAAATTAACCTTGATCATTTAATCTGTTTAAGTGTTGTTGCTTGAGGGATAAATATTGGTCAGAACACCACGGAGAACTCCTCAGCTCTTCTTCAAAATCTTTTTTGGGATCTTTTATGTTCACTCAAGAGGGCAGATGAGGTCTTAGTTTAACATCTCACCTGAAAGATGGCACTTCCGACAGTGCTATACTACCTCAGTACTACATGCCCTCAGTATTTCACTGCAATGTCATCCTAGATTATCTGCTCAAGTCTCTGGAGGCAGACTTGAACCCAAACTTTCTGATAGCTACCTAGTGAACTACGCTGACAGAATAAAGGAATCTTCTTTTCCTTTTTCACTGAAAATAGGCTCCCATAAGAAATAATTGTCCTGATTTTAACCCTGCCCAGCAGGAATGGGATGGGTAACATGGTTGCGTTCTCTGTACTTTCACGCCTTCTGCCATTTTAACTGCAGGTTTTTCATTCAGGGGTGGTCCCTGCCAAAAGCAAGTGTGGGCCTTGTTAAAGTGTACATACTCTGATGCCATCATCCAGAGGGATCTTAACGCAATTTTAACTCAAAACTGCAGATGTCTTACCCAATCTCAGACCCTGCAGTGAAACTTTGCCGGATTGATGTGCGAAAGTTACTGAAGCTATCGGGGCTCTCATCTGTAGCTCAATAGGATCTTTGCTGTCTGGTTGTTCCAAAGAGTGTACAACTTCCAGATTGGTTCTTGCACTTTTTTTGCCCTGATCATGTTCAGTAATCTTTCTGTACTTAGTACGGGAGCAATTATTGCTGCTTTATGCACTGTACATGTGTGGTCAGTTTCTTCAGGCACTCAGCACCCAGTTAACCAATACCACTGGAGGCTGCCATCCGAAAGGTAAATTTTACATTTGATTATGATATAAATTGGGCATATTCTTACTCTAAAAGAGAGGGTTGAAAGTTGATATGGCTGTTTTTAGGATTTTAAAAAAGCTAGCTGCTTCACCTTGTCTAGAACAGTAGAACCAAATGCACTTGAAGTGGGGACAGGGGCAAACTCAAAACTAATTTGTGGATTGTTATGGTCAAGTGAGAAGGGGTCTAGTGGTTCCCTCTCAGCCTTTGCCTGGTTTAACCATAACAGGCTTTAATTTTAAAACACCATGTTTTTAGCTCCTTCTCAGTGAATCCTTGTTCACTGCTCCAATTGTAAGGCAAAGAAATCAGACAGGTTTCCTTAGATTTAAACAAGAAAGGTGGAAGTTTATTCATCTTAAACTCTAATCCGGTTAGCGACTACGAATATGCGTTGCGACCACGCCAGCATGCATAATGATAAACACACACGCAGATAGAGACAGAGAAAGTAGAAAAGAATAAAGGGGAAAAGTTTGAGGCAACATTGAGATTATAATTAAGTTCAATGGGGGGTCTTTGGTTGCCAGTAAGTCCTGCAATTTATTGGGGCCCAGTTCACGCTTCAACTTGTTTTGCTGTCTGAGTCTTTTCTCTCTTGAGGTTTACGTGTCTTCCGTGGGTCCAGTGGCTTGGGAGAAAGTGAGAGTGAGACAGCCAGGAGAGAGGCTTCTTTGTTCCAGCTTCAGTTGCAAACTGCCTTCTGAATTCAAACTGCCCTGTGTCTCATTTAAAAGCCTGGATCAGCCGGTCAGTCATGTGACCAGCTGGTTTAATCAATTCTGCCATTGTGGATTTCAAAGCTCTCGGTGGGGGCAGGGGTGTAGGGCTGTTTCTTACCGACAAGATGTGGAACCATTGCCCTGACCAATTTCTGTTAATTGAATCAGTGGGCAATTCTTTTGTCTCTCCAAGCACTGTCTCTTAGTATGCAAATGTTCTTTCAGCCAAGTGTCTGGTGATCTTCAAACAAGTCATTTCTTCACTCCAGCAACAGTTTAAAATCAATGTTTATATGGCAAAATTAATATGCCTCATTCTTGACTCGTGGGGGTCTGCCTGCAAAAGAAAGAGATTAACTTTATTGTACCTAAACTGAACTAATGAAAATAATAAACTATGTGACAACATTCACTCACACATACTAGAGGTTTACACACATACAAATAGGTCACAGAGTAGGGAAAGGTAGATTCTTGAATTGGAGTCCATAGAAAAACAGGGGCATACACTCTATGGCATTTGGTGATTCAGCTGGCTTCTAGCTGAATTTGGTGGTCCTGAGGCTTTTTGTTTGAAGAGGTAGATGAGTAGTTCAGTGGGTCTCTTGGAGTCAGCGATGCAGATGATTTCCTCCAACGGGGTTTCCATTTGTAGCCAAAGTATGCAGAGGTGGTCAGTCAACAAGCAGGGTTTGACAGCTTTCAAGCTGGAATGGAGAGAGAGGGAGACCCCCACTTAGATCTGCACGTGTCAGAGTCCAGTTGCATCTCCTCCGCTGCAGAAAGACACAAGCTTAAAAAAACACAGATGGGGAGGGGCTAGTCACATGACTGTCACTCAGTGATTCAAACATAGCAGTTAGTAGTCATAGAGTCATAGAGCACTGAAACAGGCCCTTCGGCCCACCGAGTCTGTGCCGACCAACAACCACCCATTTATACCAGTCCTACATTTAATCCCATATTCCCTACCATATCCCCACCTTCCCTCAATTCTCCTACCACCTACCTACACTAGGGGAAATTTACAATGGCCAATTTACCTATCAACCTGCAAGTCTTTGGCTGTGGGAGGAAACCAGAGCACCCGGCAGAAACCCACGCGGTCACAGGGAGAACTTGCAAACTCCGCACAAGCAGTACCCAGAACTGAACCCGGGTCGCTGGAGCTATAAGGCTGCAGTGCTAACCACTGCACCACTGTGCCACCCTAGTATTTCGTCTGGCTAAAAGAAAAAGAATTAGCAGTTCCTTTAAACTTCCTGGGCCTTGGTTCTTGCTGGGATATGAGCAGACATTTCACCTCCCTCCTCGCAGACCTTTGCAATGTAGGATACAGTGTTGCAAATTAGGTTACCATCCTAAGCTGCCAGAAAAGTCACCCTTGTAGCTTTTCTTTTTTAAATGTCTTTTTTAAAAAGTATATAAATTCAGATCTCCAGTCTGTGGATTAAAGAAGATTATCATTCAACAAAGCGCATTGGCGTAACAGGATACATTATTACAGTGACTGAGAGACAAATCTATGGAACAGGCTCCTGAGCGAGATGATAGAAGCAAATAGTGTTTATTCATTCAAATGCAAATTAGAAAATAATATTTTGGAATACAGGCTATTTGAGTAATTTGAGAGATGACATATGGTAAGTATAGCATCTTCAGAGGTGATTTGGGGCCGATAATTTGCAAAGATTCCACCACTGGAGTTAATCTTCACCTCATGTCTGCATCTGCTGTAGAATAATTGATTATAGATTTATTGCTATAATTGGTTAACAACACGATTATTGTTGTATCATGCAATTACCAGGATGATAGAAGGTGAACTAGATGATCTGAGCATTTCCAATGTTCCAAATCTGTGGGAAAGCAGATTACAGAAGATGAGTGACTCCTTTCAAGCCCTATCTAATCGGTCTACCTGTCTCTCCAAATTGGAGCCCCAAGCCTGAATGGCAGCCACCACAGCCGCAAAGCGAATGAACAAAGACTCCTGTAGTGGGGACTTGGCTGCAGCACCCCTGCAGGTGACCACACTCACTTCCATCTCAGAGTAAATGGCAGTGCTGATCCCATGTGAGATGAGATCATAAAGGCTGGAAGTGGACTTCACCACATGATGGAGCCAATGTGCTGGAGAACTATGTGTGTGTCATTGTTTATGCTTTTATAATGCCAAAGAACTCATAGACATCCTGTTTTTTTGCAATGGGATAGACATGCTTTCCATATGTGATTTCTTATCTGAAGCTGTCACTCATTCCCTAGCCAAAATCAGCTGTGTCTGCATCAACCCTCATCTGGTACTGCATTAGGAAATGAATGGCTGCTCCAGATCAACATGCAGAAACAAAAAAGAGATTTCACTGAGCATGAGCTCAGAGTTTGAGCCCAATGTTGATTGAAAGTCAATGAAGAGTCTGCCTGATCTGAAACATCAACATATGTGTGGAGATATAACTTTGCAAACCTTTTCTCATAGACCATCCATTTCTTTCAGAAGAAAGCCAGTTTAAATCAATCTCTAATACCTTAATTTTTGGGGTTCAGCAATTTCTTACATTGACAAGAGCAATCATGCAAGCACATGGATATCAAGAAAACAATTAGCTATTGTTTGGCAGGAGGATGCAGCCATATGCTGACAATCCCAAAGCAGACAACTTATGTGCCAAAACTCTTACTGGCAAAGGAAACAAAAGCAAGATCTTGCATTAATACAGCTTCTTTCACTACCTCAGGGCACAGTTAGTGAATTATTTTGAAATGGAATCACTGTTTGAATGTTAGGAAATGCAGCAGCCAATTTGCACACAGGAAGCTCCCACAAACAGCAATGAGATAAATGACCCTTGAACAATTTTTCAGTAGTGTTCGTTGAGGGATAAATGTTGGCCAAGATACCAGCTGCTCTTAAACGTTCAAGGCTCTGGAGTGGGTCTTGAACTGATAATCTTCTGACTTGGAGGTGAGATTGCCACCACTGTTCCAAGGCTGACACTTAAGTACACTCCTGAAGGGCATTGAATTCCAAGGACTATAGAAATCATAATATTTATTTTAGGATTAGTGAGATTGATATAATGAAAGACATCTTGAATATAAATAATATGGCTGTATAAGCTGTGACACATATTGTAGAGGTATGTAAACAATAATATTTTAAATAAATGCCCCAAGGGTTCAATTTGGGTATGCAGTCTTTGTTTGAAAATGCGTACACACATACTGACAGAAGTGGATTATAACTCACTTTGTTATTGAAATTGGTTTTGGCTGTGCTTGGGTTACTCATCACAAACAATTATGCAGTATACAGAATAAGCTACAGTTAAATATTACACAGTTTCATCTGAATATGTTAGTTTACTTCACTTGCATGCAATCAATAGATCAAATATCTGGGAGTTAAATAATTATTTTACCTCCATACAGATTAAATCCACTCTATCTCTCTCGGGCTTTTGGTAGATCGGCCCTTGGTTCTAACATAGTTCCCTTCTTTCACAAAAGCAAAATGCTGCAGATGTTGGAAATCGGAAATAAAAACAGATAATGCTAGAAATACTCAGTAGGTCAGGCAGCATCTGTGGAGAGAGAAACAGAGTTACCGTTTCAGGTCAATGACCTTTCATCAGGTTCCCTTCTTTCCCTAGTTTGTGGGCTACATCTTCATGTTTGCCTTTGTTTTTTCCTGGTTCATGGCATAAACCGACCCCCATTGTGCACTTTAGGCAATTGTAGCACCTGCTGTTGCCTTCCTCTCTTGTATTTTGCAGTTAATCAGAAAATATATCCTGGTGCTATCCGGGCAACTTGCCTTGTGCTTCTGCAGCATATTGCTTTCTGCTTGTCTGGAAATTTACTGTTCATTCAACGTAGTACTGACTTGACAATATGCTCGATTCTCACCTGATGACATTCTCAGTGGTTTCTTGGCACAGAATCTCAACTGTTGACACAATATTGAGTGTCCTGGTAGTCACCTGGCACTTCCTAATACTATCCACATCCAGTACCTCAGCTGTTGATGTGCGTACCTTGAGTAGGAAATACCTATTATCAAGAGACTATTTTTTTTCTTTTCCAATTTCTCCTCTGCTATTAAGTGCTCAGAAAACTCATCTTCCTTTTAAGTGTCAGTTTGACTTAGTGGTAGCATTCTCACGCTGAGTCGGAAGCCTGTGGGTTCATGCATTGGTGGAGATGCAGTCCATTCAGGTGGACATAAAATATCCCAAAGAGAACATGAGGAGCTCTCCTAAAATACTGGTCAACATTTATCCTTCAATTTATGCCACTAAAACAGATTACCTGGTCACTTGTCACATTCTGTGCAAATTGGCTTCTCCATGTTTGCCTGCATGACAACAGTAAGTAGATTTCAAAATCATTCATTGGCTGTGAAATGCTTTGAGATGTTCTGAGGATATAAAAGGCATGATAGAAATGCTGAGTATTTCCAGCATTTTCTGTTTTAATTATAAAAATGTATACCCTTTTTACCTTCCATCTCTTCTTCCTTTGTCATTCTTCTTTTATCAAACTGAAGGACAACAAACCCAATTGTTAATGATAAGTGATTGAGAAAACCTGGCTTTGAAAGTAAACAATATCACCCATTTTCCACTTTATAATGTGGTGAGCTTGCAGCATGCTCCTAGTTTGTTGTGAAAAACTATACTGAAAGAAAACAAAACATTTTCTAAGTACAAAAGCTTTGTCATATTAGGCTGCAGAAATGATGGTAAGCATGTTTTAGAAAACAGAAAAACTCAGCTTGTGCATAATGTTAAGGAAGGTTCTTAAATCATGTAAGAGTGGATGCAGTCCCCTGCCAGCTCACCTGTAGATAGACAACCCCTTTCTCACATAATCTGTATATGGTCCTGTAATTTCTCTGGTTGTGGTTAACCCCACCTCATTTCTTTTTCCTCTATATAGGGTATGCTTTGTATGGTTTTTAGCAATGTAATATATTTTCTTTTGCAACAAGCATGCTAGAATTTTATACTTAAATGTAGGAGACATGATAGTGAAGTTTTCTTCTTCTTTGGCCTCCTTGTCTCGAGAGACAATGGGTAAGCACCTAGAGTTGGTCAGTGGTTTGTGAAGCAGCACCTGGAGTGGCTATAAAGGCCAATTCTAGAGTGACAGACTCTTCCACAGGCGCTGCAGATAAAATTGGTTGTCAGGGCTGTTACACAGTTGGCTCTCTCCTTGCACTTCTGTCTTTTTTCCTGCCAACTGCTAAGTCTCTTCGACTCGCCACTCTTTAGCCCTGCCTTTATGGCTGTCCGCCAGCTGTGGCGATCACTGGCAACTGACTCCCACGATTTGTGGTCAATGTCACAGGACTTCATGTCGCGTTTGCAGATGTCTTTAAAGCGGAGACATGGGCGGTCGGTGGGTCTGATACCAGTGACGAGCTCGCTGTGCAATGCGCCCTTGGGGATCCTGCTATCTTCCATGCGGATCACATGGCCAAGCCATCTCAAGCGCCGCTGGCTCAGTAGGGTGTATATGCTGGGGATGTTTGCCGCCTCGAGAACTTCTGCGTTGGAGATATGGTCCTGCCACCTGATGCCAAGGATTCTCCAGAGGCAGCGAAGATGGAATGAATTGAGACGTTGCTCTTGGCTGACATACGTTGTCCAAGCCTCGCTGCCGTAGAGCAAAGTACTGAGGACACAGGCTTGATACACTCGGACTTTTGTGTTCCATGTCAGTGCGCCATTTTCCCACACTCTCTTGGCCAGTCTGGACATAGCAGAGGAAGCCTTTCCCACCGCTTGTTGATTTCTGCATTGAGAGACAGGTTACTGGTGATAGTTGAGCCGAGGTAGTTGAACTCTTGAACGACTTCCAGAGCGTGATCGCCGATCTTGATTTCTGATGTCCTGTCCCATGGTTTTCATTTTCTTGAGGCTGATGGTTAGGCCAAATTCATTGCAGGCAGCCGCATTCCTGTCGATGAGTCTCTGCAGTCACTCTTCTGTGTGGGATGTTAATGTAACATCGTCAGCAAAGAGGAGTTCCCTGATGAGGACCTTCCGTACTTTGGTCTTCACTGTAAGACGGGCAAGGTTGAACAACCTGCCATCTGATCTTGTGTGGAGGAAAATTCCTTCTTCTGAAGACTTGAACACATGTGAGAGCAGCAGGGAGAAGAAGATCCCAAACAGTGTGGGTGTGAGAACACAGCCCGGTTTCACGCCACGCAGGATAGGAAAGGGGTCTGATGAGGCACCACTGTGCTGAATTGTGCCTTTCATATTGTCATGGAATGAGGTGATGATACTTAGTAGCTTTGGTGGACATCCGATCTTTGCTACTAGTCTGAAGAGACCACGTCTGCTGACGAGGTCAAAGGCTTTAGTGAGATCTGTGAAAGCAACATAGAGGGGCATCTGTTGTTCGCGGCATTTCTCCTGTAGCTAGCGAAGGGAGAACAGCATGTCAATGGTGGATCTCCCTGCTCGAAAGCCGCACTGTGCCTCAGGGTAGACACACTCAGCCAGCTTCTGGAGTCTGTTTAAAACGACTTGAGTGAAGACTTTCCCCACTATGCTGAGCAGGGAGATTCCACGGTAGTTGTTGCTGATGATATGAAAAGTGGCGTGTGATTGATAGTGAGGAAGAAAGCTGTCGACTGCAGGAAGTTTTAATGGACTGGTCAGGCGGACAGGAAAGTGGCAAATGGAATTCAGTCTGACGAATTGTGAGGTAATGCATTTGGGGAGGACAATAAAGGTAATGGAATAGGCAGTTGGCTGAATTTTATTCGCCGTTAAGAAGTCTGCTGCCAGGACGGAAAGCAGGTCCCGACCCTGCTCCAGCAGATGGCAGGACACTGGGGCACTATTTTACCGGCAGTGGCCAATTAAGAGGCCGCTGCCAGGACTGCCGTCCAATTGAGGATGGTGGCTCGCCTTCTAGAGCTGCCAGCCCAATTAGAGGGCTGGCAGCTCAACAGCCTCAGCAGCGCTACCATTAGAAGTGCCCACTGCCTGACGGTGCAATATGAAGGAAAGTGTGCTTCAATGCCGAGATGCCCTTGAAGACAAGCTAAGCTTTCTCTTTAACCTTGCTAGAGTGAGGCAGGGGTCCTTGTTCCATCGGTGGCACTCTGACCATGGCGGTGACCATTGCCACCTGGGGGCTCCTCCATGGACCATGGAGCAGCCATAATCCCGCCCATTAATTCAGAGAATCACAGAATCGTTACAGCACAAAATAAGGCTATTCAGACCATCATGTCTGTGCTGGCTCTCCAAAAGTGCAATTTACCTACTGCCACTCCCCCCTCTTTTCACCATAGCCCTGCACATTCTTCTTTTTCAGATAGCAATCCAATTCCCTCTTGAATACCTCAATTGAACCTGCCCCCAACACAATCTCAGGCAGTGCACTCCAGATCCTAACGACTTGCTGTGTCAAAAAGTTTTACCTAATGTTTTTATTGCTTCTTTTGCCAATGACCTTAAATCTGTGCCCTCTTGTTCCATCAATGGGAACATTTTTTTCCCTACCTACTCTGTCCTGACCCATATGATTTTGAATACCTCTATCAAATCTCCTCTCAACCTTCTCTTCTGTAAGGAAAGCAATCCCAACTTCTTCAATCTACCCACATATCTGAAGTTCCTCATCCCTGGAACCATTCCCGTGAATCTTTTCTGCACTCTCTCTAATGCCTTCACATTTTTACTAAATTGTGGTGCCCAGAACAGGACACAATGCTCCAGTTGAGATCAAAACAGTGTTCTATATTGTGAACCAATGCTCTAAACAAGTTGAACATAACTTCCTTGTTGTTTTATTGTATGCCTCTTTTAATGAAGCCTAGGATGTTGGATGCTTTATTAACTGCTCTCTCAACCTGTCCCCTGCCATCATCAGTGTTTTATGCACATATACAGCCAGGTCCCTTTGCTTTTGCACCCCCTTTAGAATTGCACCCTAAATTTTAGATTGTCTCTCTACGTTCTTTCTACCAAAACAAATCACTTCACACTTACCTGCGTTAAATTTCATCTGCAACTTGTCCATCCATTCCATCGACCTATGTCCCTTTTGAAGTTCTACGCTATTCTCCTCATAGTTCACAATGTTTCCAAGTTTCATATCATTCGCAAATTTTGAAATTGTGTCCTGTGCATAAAGGTCTGGGCCATTCATATATATCAGGAACACCAAGGGTCCTAGCACTGACCCTTGGAGAACTCCACTACAAACCTTCCTCCAGTCAGAAAATCATCCATTAACCACTACTCTCTATTTCCTGTCACTCATCCAATTTCGTATCCATGCTGCTACTGTCCCTTTTATTCCATGAGCTATAACTTTGCTTACATGTCTGTTGTGCAGGACAGTTATCAAATGCTTTTTGCAATCCATGTACACCACATCAACAGCATTGCCCTGATCAACCTTCTCTGTTACCTCATGAAAGAACTCCAGCAAGTTCGTTCAACACGATTTGCCTCTTCACAAATTTGTGCTGGCTTTCCCTATTTAACCCGCATTTTCCCAAGTAACTATTAATTTGTGCCGAATTGTCAAATCTAGAAGCTACTCCACCACCAAAGTTAAACTGACTGACCTGTAGTTGCTGGGCTTATCTTTACACCCTTTTTGAACAAGGTTGTAATATTTGCAATTCTCCAGTCTTCTGGCACCACCCCTGAATCTAAGGCAGACTGGAAAATTATGGCCAGTGCCTCCGCAATTTCCACTCTCACTTCCCTCAGTATCTTTAGATGCATCTCATTCGGTCCTGGTGCCTTATCAACTTTAAGTACAGCAAGCTAATCCAATACCTCCTCCTTATCAGATTCAAACTCTTCAAGTGTCTGCATTATTTCTTTCACCATGACCTGTGCAGCATCTTCTTCCTTGGTAAAGACAGATGCAAAGTATCCATTTAATACCTCAGCCGCCTGCCTCCATGCGTAAACCCCCTTTTTGGTCCCTAATCGGCCTCACTCCTCTTTTTAACACCCTTTTACTAGTAATATGGTAGGATTATGAAAAATATAGAAGAACAAAGGGACATTGGAGTGTATGTCTACAGATACCTGAAAGTAGTAGGACAGGTAGATAAGGTGGTCAAGAAGGCAAATTGGATACTTTCCTTTATTGGCCGAGAACAAGAGTATAAGAGCAAGGAGGTTGTACTTGATCTGTATAAAACACTAGTTAGACTGCAGTTAGAGTACTGCATCCTCTACTGCAGTACAGGAAGGATATGATTACACTGGAGGGGATCTTTCTTCTTTTGGGCCTCCTTATCTCGAGAGACAATGGATACGCGCCTGGAGGTGGTCAGTGGTTTGTGAAGCAGCGCCTGGAGTGGCTATAAAGGCCAATTCTGGAGTGACAGGCTCTTCCACAGGTGCTGCAGAGAAATTTGTTTGTTGGGGCTGTTGCACAGTTGGCTCTCCCCTTGCGCCTCTGTCTTTTTTCCTGCCAACTACTAAGTCTCTTCGACTCGCCACAATTTAGCCCTGTCTTTATGGCTGCCCGCCAGAAGGGGATACTGGAGGGGATACTGAAGAGATTTTGAGGATGTTGCCTGGAATGGAGAATTTTAGCTATGAGGAAAGATTAGATAGGCTGGGGCTGTTTTCTTTGGAACAGGAGGCTGAGGGGAGATTTAATTAAGGGTATAAGATTATGAGGGACCTAGATAGAGTGGATAGGAAGGACCTATATCATGAGCAAGGGGCATAGATTTAAAGTAATTGGTGGACAGATTGGAGGGGAGTTGAGAAATGTTTTCACCCAAAGATTGGTGGGAGTCTGAAACTCAGTGCCTGAAAGTATGATCTCGGCAGAAACTTTCATCGTATTTTTAAAAAAAATGTGAATATGCATTTGAGGTGCCCTAACATACAGGGCTACAGTGAGAAGGTGGGATTAGACTGGATGGTTACTTTTCAGCCGACACAGACATGTTGGGCCGAATGGCCTCCTTCTGTGCCATAAATCTTTCTCTGTTTCTATGTTCAACTGATGGTCAGCAGTGAACAATAAGGTAGTAATTTACTTGACAAGTTCTGATGATGTCATAAACCACTATAGCTAAACTGAATCATCTGAAGCAAGAGATTGTGTTGTAGCCTGTAACACTTGATCCAAATCAGTGGTTATGCATATGTACAACTGATATTGGAAAATTTACATTTAAATCAAATGTTTTTGTTGTGAAGCTTTGGAATTGGAGTCAGTTATGCATGACAAGAATGACAATGGAGCAACTTTTCTGATGCAATCCATCACATAACAGGAAAATTAATATATTAAGTACATTAGACTTTATGATGAAGGCATTCACATTACAGAAGTGATATCGGGCAGCTTTTGTGATGCAAGCAGTCACATGACAGGAATGATGATACAGCAGCCTTTACAATTGAAGTAAGTTGATGGGGAAATGGCAATGGGCAACCTTTGTGACGCAGACAGTCATGTAACAGGAATGACGGTGGGTCAGTATATATTGTCACAATCAGATGACTGAAAGTACTTGGAGGCAGCCTTTATGGTCCAGGCAGTCACTTAACAAGCATAACAGTGGGGTAGCCTTTGTGATGTGGATAATCACAGGACAGGATTAATGTGGGACAGCCTTGATGAACCAGACACACACACATGACAGGAATGGATGGGGCAGCCTTTGTTGTTCAGGCACTCCTGACACAAATGACAATGCGAAGACTTTTGTGATTCATGCAGTCATGTGGATAACACTCAGCCATCTTTGTGATGCGGGCTGTCATGTTAAAAGAACAACAATGAACAATATTCGTTGATGCAGGTAATCACATGACAGGAATAAAAGCCTTTGTGATGCAAGTAATTTGTGACAAGGACAATCTGAAGGTTTCGCTTTGGAGTTTTGATATCGACCCCGAGTCCTGGGAGAAGTTCGCCGAGGATCGTTGCACCTGGAGCAACCAAGGAAAAAAGGGTGCGGCCTCCTTCGAACGCAAGCACATATCAGAGGCAGAGAGAAAATGCAAGGAGAGGAAATCCTGAGCCAGCATCTTGTCCAAAACGCAATCATCTGCAGTCTTCTTCTTCTTTGGCCTCCTTGTCTCGGGAGACAATGGGTAAGCGCCTGGAGGTGGTCAGTGGTTTGTGGAGCAGCGCCCGGAGTGGCTATAAAGGCCAATTCTAGAGTGACAGACTCTTCCAGAGGTGCTGCAGAAAAAATTGGTTGTCTAGGCTGTGACACAGTTGGCTCTCCCCTTGCGCTTCTGTCTTTTTTCCTGCCAACTGCTAAGTCTCTTCGACTTGCCACACTTTAGCCCCGTCTTTATGGCCGCCCGCCAGCTCTGGCGATCGCTGGCAACTGACTCCCACGACTTGCGATCAATGTCACAGGACTTTATGTCGCGTTTGCAGACGTCTTTAAAGCAGAGACATGGACGGCCGATAGGTCTGATTCCAGTGGCGAGCTCGCTGCACAATGTGTCCTTGGGGTTCCTGCCATCTTCCATGCGGCTCACATGGCCAAGCCATCTCAAGCGCCGCTGACTCAGTAGTGTGTATAAGCTGGGGATGTTGGCAGCCTCGAGGACTACTGTGTTGAAGATGCGGTCCTGCCACCTGATGCCAAGGATTCTCCGGAGGCAGTGAAGATGGAATGAATTGAGACGTTGCTCTTGGCTGACATACGTTGTCCAGGCCTTGCTGCCATAGAGCAAGGTACTGAGGACACAGGCTTGATACATTCGGACTTTTGTGTTCTGTGTCAGTGTGCCATTTTCGCACACTCTCTTGGCCAGTCTGGACATAGCAGTGGAAGCCTTTCCCATGCGCTTGTTGATTTCTGCATCGAGAGACAGGTTACTGGTGATAGTTGAGCCTAGATAGGTGAACTCTTGAACCACTTCCAGAGCGT
This sequence comes from Heterodontus francisci, assembly GCF_036365525.1. NCBI lineage: Eukaryota > Metazoa > Chordata > Chondrichthyes > Heterodontiformes > Heterodontidae > Heterodontus > Heterodontus francisci. The sequence continues at coordinate 93,852,498 of NC_090382.1, read as the reverse complement.
GATCGCCGACATTGATGGATGGAGCATTTCTGATGTCCTGTCCCATGATGTTCGTTTTCTTGAGGCTGATGGTTAGGCCAAATTTGTTGCAGGCAGCCGCAATCCTATCGATGAGACTCTGCAGACACTCTTCAGTGTGAGATGTTAATGCAACATCGTCAGCAAAGAGGATTTCCCTGATGAGGACTTTCTGTACTTTGGTCTTCACTCTTCGGCGGGCAAGGTTGAACAACCTGCCACCTGATCTTGTGTGGAGGAAATTTCCTTCTTCTGAAGACTTGAACGCATGTGAGAGCAGCAGGGAAAAGAAAATCCCAAACAGTGTAGGTGTGAGAACACAGCCCTGTGTACAGCATTCGAGCAGAGAGATCGACCATTGACATGCTGTTCTCCCTTCGTCAGCTACTGGAGAAATGCTGTGAACAACAGATGCCCCTCTACGTTGCTTTCATTGATCTCACCAAAGCCTTTGACCTCGTCAGCAGACGTGGTCTCTTCAGACTAGTAGCAAAGATCGGATGTCCACCGAAGCTACTAAGTATCATCACCTCATTCCATGACAATATGAAAAGCACAATTCAGCATAGCGGCGCCTCATCAGACCCCTTTCCTATCCTGAGTGGCGTGAATCATCTGCTGTATCCTGCCCTATTTGCAGCAGAACCTTCCAGGCGCAGATTGGCTTGAGCAGTCACCTATGTACCCAATAGAACCCCAAACACCCCCGATGGTGGACATGCTCATTTTTGCATTGAAGAATGAACAACAGTCTGTGACATATAGTATATATGAGATACTCCAAGAGAAGTTGAAGAACAGTCATTGTTCTCAACAAGTGAATAAGACGCTCAAAAAAATGAATGACTTACAACGGGTTTCCTTTATAAGGGGTATTTAATTTTACCTGCAGTATCTATCTATGTGGCAAAGGAGTTCATGGTAAATCTGGAAATTAAATGGAAGGCTCACCATTAAGAAGGGTGGCTTGCTTTGTAATATTTTTCTTGTATCAAGCAGTATGAAAAAGCATCCCAGAATATTCAGTGTCAGTTATATGATAAGAAATGGCGCGATTTGGTCTGCTTTATTCAGGTTGCATGCCTGTGATTTTATTTTGATGGGCTGGTTGGAACTCTCATTTGCACAACCTAATCTGCCGTGGAGTCATACCTAGTGCAAAGGAAGATGGCTGTGGTTGTTGGAGGTCAATCAACTCAGCTCCAGGACATCACTGCAGGAGTTCCTCAGGGTAGTGTCCTCGGCCCAACCATTTTCAGCTGCTTCATCAATGACCTTCCTTCAATCATAAGGTCAGAAGTGGGGATGTTTGCTGATGATTGCACTATGTTCAGCACCATTCACGACTCCTCAGATACTGAAGCAGTTTGTGAAGAAATGCAGCAAGACCTGGACAATATCCATGCTTGGGCTGATAAGTGGCAAGTAACATTCGCACCACACAAGTGCCAGGCAATGACCATCTCCAACAAGAGAGAATCTAACCATCTCCCCTTGACATTCTGTGGCATTGCCATCACTGAATCCCACACTATCAACATCCTGGGCATTACCATTCACCAGAAATTGAACTGGAGTTGCCATATAAATACTGTGGCTACAAGAGCAGGTCAGAGGCTAGGAATCCTTTGGTGAGTAACTCACCTCCTGACTCCCCAAAGCCTCTCCACCATCTACAAGACACAAGTCAGGAGTGTGATGGAATACTCTCCACTTGCCTGGATGGGTGCAGCTCCAACAACACTCAAGAAGCTCGACACCATCCAGAACAAAGCAACCCGCTTGCTTGGCACCCCATCCATGAACATTCACTCCCTCCACCAATGCACAGTGGCAGCAATGTGTACCATCTACAAGATATACTGCAGCAACACACCAAGGCTCCTTAGACAGCACCTTCCAAACCCGCGACCTCTACCACCAAGAAGGACAAGGGCAGCAGTTGCATGGGAACACCACCACCTACACGTTCCCCTTCAAACCACAGACCATCCTGACTTGGAGCTATATCGCCATTCCTTCACTGTTGCTGGGTCAAAATCCTGGAACTCCCTTCCTAACAGCACTGTGGGTGTTCCTACCCCACATGGACTGCAGTGGTCCAAGATGGCATCTTACCACCACCTTCTCAAGGGGAATTAGGGATGGGCAATAAATGATGGCCTAGCCAGCAACGCCCACATCCCATGAATGAATAAAACAAAAATTAATGTGGCCAAGTCCCAGAATACTATGACGAGGTAAGAGAAATAGACATTTCTCATTACATGTAGCAGGAGCATTTCAAGATTTGCTCCACAGATTATTTAGAGTACTTGCTCCTGCAGTAATGTTCCACGTTACTGCACTGGAGGACTTTGCACTGGCGCTGATAACATTCATTCTTTTAATGCTTGCACTAAAATCAGGGAGGTGTAAACCTAAACTAGCTTTGTGACAGCTTATTAAAACATGCAGTTGTTGGGGCTGAGCCTGTCTATAATTTCGAATGCTAATCCCCATTAACAGGATTTTAACAGCAAAGAAGAAAATCTGGAGAGAGATGAAAACAACTTCTGCATTTGAATGAAATAAACCGATTTGATTATACAATCAAAATAAAAAGCTCATACTCCATTTGTGCAATAAATGAGGAATTCAAGGAATATGGGGCAGGAAACTGGAGTTGAAGTGAAAGATTGTCTGTGATATTATTGAATGGTAGAGCAGGATTGCTGGTTTGTACTCTTCCTTACTCCACCATTGACATGCTGTTCTCCCTTCACCAGCTACACGAGAAATGCCGCGAACAACAGATGCCCCTCTATGTTGCTTTCATTGATCTCACCAAAGCCTTTGACCTCGTCAGCAGACATGGTCTCTTCAGACTACTAGAAAAGATTGGATTCCCACCAAAGCTACTAAGTATCATCACCTCATTCCATGACAATATGAAAGGCACAATTCAGCATAGCGGGGCCTCATCAGACCCCTTTCCAATCCTGAGTGGCGTGAAACAGGGCTGTGTTCACGCACCTACACTGTTTGGGATCTTCTTCTCCCTGCCGCTCTCACATGCGTTCAAGTCCTCAGAAGAAGAAATTTTCCTCCACACAAGATCAGGTGGCAGGTTGTTCAACCTTGCCCGTCTAAAAGCGAAGACCAAAGTACGGAAAGTCCTCATCAGGGAACTCCTCTTTGCTGACGATGCTGCATTAACATCTCACACTGAAGACTGGCTGCAGAAACTCATCGACAGGTTTGCGGCTGCCTGCAATGAATTTGGCCTAACCATCAGCCTCAAGAAAACGAACATCATGGGACAGGACGTCAGAAACGCCCCATCCATCAATATCGGCGACGACACTCTGGAAGTGGTTCAAGAGTTCACCTACCTAGGTTCAACTATCACCAGTAACCTGTCTCTCGATGCAGAATTAAACAAGCGCATGGGAAAGGCTTCCTCTGCTATGTCCAGACTGGCCAAGAGAGTGTGGGAAAATGGCGCACTGACACAGAACACAAAAGTCCATGTGTATCAAGCCTGTGTCCTCAGTACCTTGCTCTACAGCAGCGAGGCCTGGACAACTTACATCAGCCAAGAGCGACGTCTCAATTCATTCCATCTTCGCTGCCTCCGGAGAATCCTTGGCATCAGGTGGCAGGACCGTATCTCCAACACAGAAGTCCTCGAGGCAGCCAACATCCCCAGCATATACACACTACTGAGTCAGCGGCGCTTGAGATGGCTTGGCCATGTGATCCGCATGGAAGATGGCAGGATCCCCAAGGACACATTGTACAGCGAGCTCGTCACTGGTATCAGACCTATCGGCCGTCCATGTCTCCGCTTTAAAGACGTCTGCAAACGCGACATGAAGTCCTGTGACATTGATCACAAGTCGTGGGAGTCAATTGCCAGGGATCGCCAGAGCTGGCGGGCAGCCATAAAGGTGGGGTGAAAGAGTGGCGAGTCAAAGAGACTTAGCAGTGGGCAAGAAAAAAGACAGAAGCGCAAGGAGAGAGCCAACTGTGTAACAGCCCCGACAACCAATTTTATCTGCAGCACCTGTGGAAGAGTCTGTCACTCTAGAATTGGCCTTTATAGCCACTCCAGGCGCTGCTGCACAAACCACTGACCACCTCCAGGCGCTTACCCATTGTCTCTCGAGACAAGGAGGCCAAAGAAGACTGTTGCTCCAAGTTCTTACATTCTTATGATTCTGTGTCATTTGGGTATAATACAGCAGTGTGTACATATTAGCTAATATGCTATGTGTTGCTCAGTGTATTATTCCATGATATATTCTGTAGTTCTGGCAGAACTCCCTTGTCATAGCTCAAAGTATTTATGGCATTTTATGAACTTCGTTCGTTTAATGTAATATCTTGCTGATATGGTCAACTGTACTGTACGTTACGTCTAAGCTCTGAGAGAGGAGGAAAGATTGGAGAATCTTGGGGTTTTCAGCCTTATCAGAAGGCAATTGAGAGGTAATCTTATGGATGTAGATTTGAAAGTTGATAATAAGTGGCACGGAACAGGTAGATCCGGAAAATTATATTAACCTTATTTGCAAGAGTAGGACAAGCATGCACAGGTTCACATTTATAAAATGAAAATTTAGGACTCATATCGAGCACTTCCTCTATACTAGGGGTGTCCAACCTACTCGCATGAGGGACCACATTACAATTTTTGTCCTACATAAGGGGCCGCTGAGCAAATTTCAGAAAGACAAAGGCTTTGTAAATTTTTCTTGCTATTAATCAAGGCAACAAAAAATGAGCATCTTTTGTGAACAAGCTTTAAATGAGCAGACTAATTCATTAACTTACTTTCTCATCACTATGTTGGACACTGATTTAGCGAGATATCTGGCATTGTTTTTGCTTGCAGAAATAGTCAATGTCTGCCCGCACACTTGATGTAGCAAAGTCAGTATACGGATAGATGTACATCTGTCAGGAATCATCTTGATCTCTGTCTCCCCTCTCTGTGCCCATCTCTCTCCTGTCTCCCTCTCCCCTCTCTGTGTCCACCTCTCTCTCGCTCCCCTCTCTGTGTCCATATTTCACCCGTCCTTTCTATGTCCATCTCTGTCCCCTCTCTCTCAGCTGTATCTCTCCCACTGTGTCCCTCTCCCCCTCTTTGTGTCCATCTCTCTCCCCATTTTATTTATTATTAATTCATGGGATTTGGGTATCGCTGGCTAGGCCAGCATTTATTGCCCATCCCTAATTGCCCTTGAGAAGGTGGTGGTGAGCTGCCTTCTTGAACTGCTGCAGTCCATGTGAGGCAGGAACACCCCACAGTGCTGTTAGGAAGGGAGTTCCAGGATTTTGATCCAGCGACAGTGAAGGAATGGCGATATAGTTCCAAGTCAGGATGGTATGTGACTTGGAGGGGAACTTGCAGGTGGTGGTGTTCCCATGCATCTGCTGCCCTTGTCCTTCTAGTTGGTAGAGGTCGTGGGTTTGGAAGGTGCTGTCTAAGGATCCTTGGTGCATTGCTGCAGTGCATCTTGCAGATGGTACACACTGCTGCCACTGTGTGTCGGTGGTGGAGGGAGTGAATGTTTGTAGATGTGGTGCCAATCAAGCGGGCTACTTTGTTCTGGATGGTGTCGAGCTTCTTGAGTGTTGTTGGAGCTGCACCCATCCAGGCAAGTGGAGAGTATTCCATCTCACTCTTGATTTGTGGTTTGTAGATGGTGGGCAGGCTTTGGGGAGTCAGGAGGTGAGTTACTCGCCACAGGGTTCCTAGTCTCTTCGGACAGCTCTTGTAGCCACAGTATTTATATGGCTACTCCAGTTCAGTTTCTGGTCAATGGTAGCCCCTGGGATGTTGATAGTGTGGGATTCAGTGATGGTAATGTCACAGAATAACAAGGGGAAATGATTAGATTCCCTCTTGTTGGAGATGGCCATTGCCTGGCACTTCTGTTGTGCGACTGTTACTTGCCACTTATCAGCCCAAGCCTGGATATTGTCCAGGTCTTGCTGCATTTCTACACGGACTGCTTCAGTATCCCCACTTCTGACCTTAGAATTGAGGGAAGGTCATTGATGAAGTAGCTGAAGATAGTTGGGCCTAGAACACTACCCTGAGGAACTCCTGCAGTGATGTCCTGGAGCTCAGATGGTTGACCTCCAACAACCACAACCATCTTCCTTAGCGCTAGGTATGACTCCAACCAGCAGAGAGTTTTCTCCCTGATTCCTGTTGACCTCAGTTTTGCTGGGGCTCTTTGATGCCATACTCGGTCAAATGCTGCCTTGATGTCAAGGGCAGTCACTCTCACCTCACCTCTTGAGTTGAGCTCTTTTGTCCATGTTTGAACCAAGGCTGTAATGAGGTCAGGAGCTAAGTGGCCCTGGTTGAACCCAAACTGAGTGTCACTGAGCAGGTTATTGCTAAGCAAGTGCAGCTTGAAGGCACTGTTGATGACACCTTCCATCACTTTACTGATGATTGAGAGTAAACTGATGTGGTGGTAATTGGCCGGGTTGGACTTGTCCTGCTTTTGTGTACAGGACATACCTGGGCAATTTTCCACATTGCAGGGTAGATGCCAGTGTTGTCGCTGTACTGGAACAGCTTGGCTAGGGGCACGGCAAGTTCTGGAGCACATGGCTTCAGTACTGTTGCCAGAATATTGTCAGGGCCCATAGCCTTTGCAGTATCCAGTGCCTTCAGTTGTTTCTTGATATCACGCGGAGTGAATTGAATTGGCTGAAGTCTGGCATCTGTGATGTTGGGGACTTCAGGAGGAGGCCGAGATGGATCATCAACTCGGCTCTTCTGGCTGCAGATTGTTGCAAATGCTTCAGCCTTGTCTTTCGCTGATGTGCTGGGCTCCCCCATCATTGAGGATGGGGATATTTGTGGAGCCAACTCCTCCAGTTAGTTGTTTAATTGTCCACCACCATTCACGGCTAGATGTGACAGGACTGCAGAGCTTAGATCTGATCCATTGGTTATTGGATCGCTTAGCCCTGTCTATTGCATGCTGCTTATGCAGTTTGGGATGCAAGTTGTCTTGGCTTGTAGCTTCACCAGGTTGACACCTCATTTTGAGGTATGCCTGGTGCTGTTCCTGGCATGCCCTCCTGCACTCTTCATTGAACCAGGGTTGGTCTCCTGGCTTGATGGTAATGGTAGAGTGGGGGATTTGCTGGACTGTGAGGTTACAGATTGTGGTTGAGTACAATTCTGCTGCTGCTGATGGCTCATATCGCCTCATGGATGCCCAGTTTTGCATTGCTAGATCTTTCAAAATCTATCCCATTTAGCACGGTGATAGTGCCACGCAACACGATAGAGGGTGTCCTCAATGTGAAGGTGGGGCTTCGTCTGCACAAGGACTGTGTGGTGGTCACTCCTACCAATACTGTCATGGACAGCTGCATCTGCGGCAGGCAGATTGGTGTGGATGAGGTCAAGTATGTTTTTCCCTCTTGTTAGTTCCCTCACTACCTGCCGCATTCCCATTCTAGCTGCTATGTCCTTTATGTCCTGCAGCTGTACAAAACTCTGGTGAGGCCGCACCTGGAGTATTGCGTGCAGTTCTGGTCACCGCATTATAGGAAGGATGTGGAAGCTTTGGAAAGGGTGCAGAGGAGATTTACTAGGATGTTGCCTGGTATGGAGGGAAGGTCTTACGAGGAAAGGCTGAGGGACTTGATGTTGTTTTCGTTGGAGAGAAGGAGGAGGAGAGGTGACTTAATAGAGACATATAAGATAATCAGAGGGTTAGATAGGGTGGATAGTGAGAGTCTTTTTCCTCGGATGGTGATGGCAAACACGAGGGGACATAGTTTTAAGTTGAGGGGTGATAGATATAGGACAGATGTTAGAGGTAGTTTCTTTACTCAGAGAGTAGTAGGGGCGTGGAATGCCCTGCCTGCAACAGTAGTAGACTCGCCAACTTTAAGGGCATTTAAGTGGTCATTGGATAGACATATGGATGAAAATGGAATAGTGTAGGTCAGATGGTTTCACAGGTCGGCGCAACATCGAGGGCCGAAGGGCCTGTACTGCGCTGTAATGTTCTAATTCTAATTCTAAAAAAAAAAAGTACTCGGCCAGCTCAGTCAGTCGTGGTGCTACCGTGCCACTCTTGGTGATGGACATTGCAGTCCCCCACCCTGAGTACATTCTGCGCCCTTGCTACCTTCAGTGCTTTTTCCAAATGGTGATCAACATGGTGGAGTGCTGATTCATCAGCTGAGGGAGGGCAGTAGGTGGTAATCAGCAGGAGGTTTCCTTGCCCATATTTGATCTCCTGGGGTCCGGAGTCGATATTGAGCACTCCCAGGACAACTCCCCCCCGACTGTATACTACTGCGCTGCCACCTCTGCTGGGTCTGTCCTGCCAGTGGGACAGGACATACCCGGGGATGGTAATGGCAGTGTCTGGGACATTGTCTCTCACCCAGAGCAGCCATACTCTGTGCCATCTCTGTCCACCCCCTCTCTCTGCTCTCTGTACCCCTCTCTCACCCCCTTGCTCTCTCACCCCTGTGTCCCTCTCTCCCTCTCTCTCTCTGCCCCCTCTGTATCCCTCTCTCCCCACTCTGTCTCCCCCCTCTCTGTGTCTATCTCTCTCCCCCACCCCTCCCTCTCTGCTCCCTGGGCTGGTGCTGGTTTCAAGGGCTGCCTGGCTCTCTCTCTCTGTTCTTCCTCAGTGCTGCTTCACCCCGGGCCTCTGGCAGTGTGCTGGCCCACTTCCTGCTCTCTCCTCGGTCTCTTTCTCCCTCTCACCCACAGCAGCCATTCTCATTCAATCGCTCACTCCCTGAACTGCCCGAAAACAGCAGGGGTGACCGATCCCAGCGCATCTGCAGCACGAACCGCCAATCAGCGCTCAACCCACCCGGGCAGCCTGCATTCAGTCATAGACAGTGACCAATCACAGACAAGTGTCTGCTGCCCATCAATTGCAGGTCCCGCCTACTCCCTCAGCCTGAGAGCCGTCATTCAGAGCCAAGCTATGCCCCTCCTGCAATAGCTATTGGCCAGTCCCAGAGATCCTACTGTCAATCATAGCTGAGCCATGGGCTGCCCACTGTCAGTCACACAGGATTGGCGGGCCAGATTCTGGACAACTCTGCTGTATACCGGCAGGTCGAGAATTGAAGTGCAAAGTCCTGAAATCATTGAGAAAACAACTTGATTCCGCATAGCTAAAGTAAGATGGATCCAAGGACCTTCCTCATCTGTGTTTATCTCCTCAACTTGTGACTCTGGAAAATTTGAACCCAGTGTAATAATGACTGCTAGTTTAAACAGTCGTGAGCTTGCTGTGAATCAGGTGGCAGATTTATTCTGACACGGGGGCAGAATATTTGTGAACAGTTGCACTGCATGGTTCTTGGAGTCCTTTCTGTACCAGCTTAGTTAAAGCAACAGGAGTCAAATGGAGTTTTTACACATCAGTTCCTAATTGGCAGGAATTCATGGCACAAAACTACCAGTAGTTTGGCATAAACAGGTCTTAAATTGGCTGTCTCACAGAACGCACAATGATGTTTGATGTGCAAAATAAGGATTTAATGTGGCTAGAGAAGGATGTGTTCTTTTGAGGTTGGGAATAAAGCATATTATTGAGAAAATGATGCGATCCTGCTCTGACTCATTCCCTTTTTCTCATATGGGAGTATTGGATGCTGGTACCACATGCCAAAAATACAAAAATGATCTATTTCTCCAACATTGACACTTTTCACATTAACCAGCAAAATTTGAATAAATCAAGTAAAAATGGAGAAAAAAGTCTCATTGGACTTTTCTTAGTGTGAAATTTCAGACTGCTGCATTACTTGAGGATGTTGTGTCAGTGAACTGTAAAAGGGCTGATATGACCGAGGCTATTTTTTAAAAAAAAAGTAAGTTTTTTTTTAACACATAAAACTGCCCGAGTCCAAAGTGAACATTTTTAAATAATATGATTCCTGAATAATCATCCATAAGCGGGGAAAAGCACTGTTATACACTTTAACACTTTGGCAATTATATTTACTCTGGAATCTTTATTTTGAGCAATTTTCACCCAATGTTTAAATACTTAGCCTACAATACTTAACAATATATACTGCAGCACTCACTTCTGGTGCTGCTTAATACACACTCAGTCAGTTATAATGCTCTCTGTTTTATAACATGGAACTGTCAGTTGGATTGTCTGCTCCTTTCTCTGCACTGTATTAATCACAGTGCTATCTGCCCAATAACACACACATGACTGAATTTTATGGTAACGATGTGGACGGAAACGGAGGTGTGGGAGGGACATAAAATCGGGATGGGACACATCAGACAGAAAGTTTGACGTTGAGATGGCCCATCTCGATTTTACCATTGGCAGAGTTCCGGTGGTGACGGGTCAGGCAGGTGATTAAGATGGTTAAGAGGCCAATTGGAAACGATTTTATGGTCGGATATGCATTTTATAAATGGTGCACAGGTTTCACGGGGCTTCAGAGGGAGGTGACATATAGGTGGGAGAGTATGGCTACCTGCTAGGGCAGACCATTGGTAGGGCAACCATCGACTTCCTGGCAGGATGATGAAGAGTGGGCATCGCGCATTGCGTGAAGAGATAGGGAAGGGTGTCTGAGCTGCAGGGGGCCATTGCAAGGGGGCAATGGGCAAGTTCCACCTCGACAAAGCTTACAAGTGGGGGCAAGAAAGCACATGTCACTGGCAGTGAAGGACTAGCATTCAGGGCATGGCCACCTATCATGGGCCTCATTCATCTGGGCTTCCGGTACTCCGTTGAAGAGGAGGTGCAACAGAGTGGGAAGGAGGGCCAGGCACCTGCAGCGGCACTGTAACGACCTGCAAGCATTAAGAAAGGTCAGCAGCGGCCTCCAGATGGTGGAGAAGGTTGCAGAGGAGAAAGAGAGGCGCTCCCCCACACAGGAGGAGGTACCCTCCAGAGAGGGTCTACAGGCTGAAGCTCAACTACCTGCCAATGCCCGAGAGGCAGTGCCAGCGAAGACTCCACCTCTCGAGGGAGATTTTCACTGACCTCTGCACTGTGATGCAGGATGAGCTGTGCCCAAGGGGACTTGGTGGAAATCCAATGCCAGTAGCCCTAAAGGTCACTGTGGCACTGAGCTATGTCTCTGTATCATTCCAGGGATCTACCAGGGACATATGTGGGATCTCACAGTCAGCATCTCTTCGGTGCATCAAGGAGGTCACCAATGCCCTTTTCAGGAGGTCTGGTGACTATGTTCGCTTTTGCATGCATCCCAAATCTCAGGCTGAGAGAGCTATCAGGTTCAGGACCCTCGCTGGATTCCCCCAGCTGCAGGGTGTCATCGACTGCCCACATGTGGTCATCAAGGCTCCTGAACACGAGCCTTCATCAACAGGAAGGCCTTCCACTCCTGAATTGCACAACTGGTGTGCGACCACCGTAAACGGATCCTGCAGGCCTGTGCATGCTTCCCAGGAAGCTGCCACGATGCCTACATTTTGAGGCAGTCCCAGGTGCCAGAACTTTTCCGGCCTCCCTCCTACTTTCAGGGATGGATCTTGGAGACAAAGGCTACCCATTGAGGACATGGCTACTGACGCCTCTGAGGAACCCACACACAGATGCAGAGGATAGGTACAATTCCTGCAATGGGACAACGCAAGCAAGCATAGAGCAAGCCATTGGTCTAATAAAGATGAGATTCAGGTGCCTAGATCTGTCCAGTGGAGCCCATCAGTATGTCCTGGCGAGGGTCTCACGTATCGTTGTGGTCCGCTGTACACTGCACAGTCTGGCCATGTAGAAGGGAGTGCCAATGAGCAACAAGGAAAGCACAGAGCAGGCTGCCTGCTTGAAAGATGAGGATGTGGAGGTGGAAGATGGGCAAGCCATGCCAGACGAAGGACCCCAAGGACAACAAAGAGTAGCTATGAGATACATGCAAGGGAGGCTCGCAATGCTCTTACACATTCACATTTCCTTTGATCCTTTTTGCCAGCTGCAGCTTGATCAATAAAGACTTACATTTGTGCAGCATTGTTGTTGCCTTCCTTCCTTCCTTCCTTCCTTCCTTCCTTCCTTCCTTCCTTTCTTCCTGATGCACTCACGCATTGAACATTTGCGCAGCATAGAGCCAGGCCGGGCTCCAGAGTTAACCGCTCGCAGCATGTTGTTTCACCTCCAGCCTCTTCACAAAGGTGGGGTTGCTGTGAAGGGTGAAAGGCCTGACAGAAGAGAGAGGAGGTCATCTATGGTTACCAAAAAGGATTTATTCACAATGACAACAGACCCTAACCAGTGCATGTAAAAGACACACTCACCCGTAAGAACCCCGTGATTCCGGGTGCATGAACTCCTACGAGGTGCTCCCCCTGCACTGTCAGCTGAGTTGGAGGCAGGCTGCTTTTCCTTGCTACTCCTTGGCTACGAATGGCCTTGGCGGTCGTCTTCTGGATGCCTTGGGCCTGGCAGGCCCCGGCATGCTGAGGGTGTCCTGCACAGAAGCAGTACCACACTCTGTTGGTAGGGATGAAGGAGGAACTGGCAACACTGGTAGAGAGGCAGTTGGCCGCACCAGAAGCACCCTGAGAGGAGCCTTCAGCTGCAGGAGGCAGCTGGCCCTCCCCAGTAAGGCAGGCCTGTGCTTCCCTGTTAAAGTGAGAGGACTGGTGGTGACTCCAGGTCCAATGTCCCCCTCTTGCCTTGCTACTGCTGTCTTGTGCTCATGGTCAAGATGAGGGTATGCAGGTCTGCACGAATATCCTGCAGACACTGAGTGCTCTGTTGGATTGCCTCGCTATCAGAGCCGCTGATTCCTCAATGGAGGACACCACTCGTGCACCAGTCAGAGACAATGCTGAGCTCAAGGCCCGGATGGAAGCCTCCATTGCCTGCACTTGTGTACGCAGAACTTCTGGCATTTCTGCCAGATGTTGCCTGACTTTTTGGTGCAGCTACAGCATTTCCCGTGATTCTGCCGTCACCAGAGGCATGTCATAAGCCTGGAGCTCAGCATGTGCCTGACTCCACCGCAGTCTCAGAGACTGTCTGAATTGGAACCGTTTGACCTGCATGAGAGATTGGAGACACATAAGAGTCAAGGGCCTCCTCACCCGACATAGCCCACACCCCTACATTGGAGACCCTGGAGGCACCGGATGCCTGATGAGCAGCATGGCTCTATCACTGCAAATGCAGCCTTGTGCCCCATGGTGACCTTGCTCTGTCTTGGGAAGGTGCCCCTACCTCTCCATCTGCCACACTCCAGCCATCTTGAGGTCCACCAGTTCCATGGGGCCTCCTCCACTGGAGTACATGGAGAATGGGCAGCCAATGCCAGTCTTGACCTGCTGTCTAATTGTGTGCAATCTTCTCCAGCAGACAGTGAAGGAAGCTGTTGGTCACCCAGCCAGAACAATCAAAAGCTTACATGCTACTAATAGTCTATGACAGCAGTGTGCATTAATTATCTTGGTTTCCTGTCATCTGACTCGACTTGCTCCGAAATAGAGGCATGCTCATTGTTTAGGATGTCCCCACATGTACACACACCCTATTAACGAGCTAGTTTTATTTGTGAGTTCAGTCAATAACTGTAAGACTCTTGCAAAATTTAATTTATTTAAACTTCAATTCTCCAAATAAGGCAAAGTACTTACAACCAAACAAAGTATACTCGAGGAAACAATGGTTCCCGATTTACACTTCTTGAGCTCAATCTTATTGGTTCAAATCCAAATTCAAGTTGCAATATTTTAGAAATTTAATTTCTTATCTAAGTGGTGCTATGTGGCATGTCCATGACCTAATCAAACCCGGTTCACATGTAACTTTACTTCTGAGCCAGGGTACATGATGCAATAGTCCTTTGATATGAGTGATGCTGACGTAACCATAAATAATTTTGTTATCAACTTCCTCTACTTGCTAAACTCCTCTTATCTTTACTTTCCCAGGTCTACAAGCCCTTTTTTAAATTAACTTTAGTAGCAGTCTGCACCAAATATGATAGTTTCAAGGTTCATTGAATGCATGCGGAATTTGCCATTTCAGCTGACGGAGAATTGTTTCTGTCCGAATTTATGTTCTGTCTTTACATTTAACCTTTTTTCACTCATTTCTCCTCACAATCTCCTGCTTGCTGACTTCAAAGCATTTGAGGTCAAACTTAATTTGAAGCATTCCCACAGAAAATTCTGATTTTTGACAGCTTATTTTATGCATTTTGGAGCCTCCCATATTTCAGCCTTTCAAGCCAAAAATATGTTTTTCCTGGAAGGGTGAGATATATCTTAAATATGGAAATAAAAGTAATGTTCAGACTTTGGTAAGTAAGAATAAATGGATAAGAACATCCGGTAAAGTAACAGATAGAGAAATGCGAAATGCAAATGTTAAATGTCTGGCTGTGAAATTGGGCTCCGTAGCACTGCTAATGCTGGCGCTATGGAAACCCTGAACTGAAAAATGTTGGCTGAAACACTTATGGCCACTTACAGCATGGCCCTCACAGCATGCCCTGACTGACAGGGTACGAACACAGGTGTGTTGTGCCTGCACCAGAAGCGTGCAAAGTGAGAGGATCATGGGGTCAAACAGCTTCTAACACTGACTTAATGCATGATCAGCCATTTTGAACCATGCAGGTCCTGTAAACACCCTCTCATAATCACTCCCAGCTGAACATGCGTTCCAGGCAGTTGCATGAGGGACCCCCAGCTAATGCTATTTAAAGTGCTGATCATCCAATTTCCAGGTTGAGGACCTTTTGACGTATTTTTGCTGTTGCAGGGTGTTGCAAGTTCTGTGTCCTGTGTCTTTGGAGAAGCTTTGCTTTTGGATTTTCAAGGGAGTGGTGCTGGATCTCAACAGGGAAGCCAGAGGAGTTGTTTGGCTTGCCAGGAGAGAGGCTGCTTCAGTAATGGAGGATATAATTTCAGTCCCTCTTGGGCCGTAGCATGATTTTGAAATGGAGCACAGGCAACAGAGAGGCGAAGCCATGCTCAGAGGGAGGAAGTGGAGGTCTGTCAGTGGAAGGCCCTATCCTCCAAGGGTCTTGAAATAAAAGGCACCAATAAAAAATATTCCATTACAACTTTATCCAGCAACACTTTCAAAAACAGATACAAAACTGAAATATTCACCCTTGTGCATTCCCTTAGATCGTGTCTTGTGAGTGCCTTTGCCTATCCTCGTGCTCCTATGCAGTGCTACCCCAGTGGCTGTAGCATGACTGGTGGCAGGTTGCTGACATTCACTAGGAGAGATTGATATGAACTTGCAGGACAACCTCTAGTAGCTCTGGGCCTTGTGGGCCTTGTGAGCTGGCACATGAACTATCCCCAGCCTGACTGCAGCCCACTCGTGCCCAGTAACTCACCACATGCTGATCCCAACTCTATAGTACCCTCTTAAGTTCGTAAAGTGCCAGTATCTGAGCTGATTGCTGTGATTGTCAGATCAGGTGATGGTACTTAACTTCAGGAGCGGAGAGTAGTCGGACCTGTGTGGAAATACAGAGAATCGGGAGTGGATAAATCCAGCGCGGGAGTCGGGGCCTTCACTTACCTTCAGGAGCGGAGAGTAGTCGGACCTCTTCCAGCGCGCCGGACTTCTGAAAAAAAAAAGCCAACAGTGATGTCACAGGAAAGCTGCAAGGTGATTTGTTGGTGAGTAACTGCTGTTAGGGAATAGTTCTAAATAGCTGGCTTAGTAACTAAGGTAAGAAAAGTTTACAGTTTTTGTTTCATATTTAGTAAGTAGTGTTTTCTAGGGAGTTCTGTAGTAATGAAGACCAGGGAAGAAGGGCCCTAGATTAACTGATCTTATTTGATATTAAGCATCTTCCAAAAGGTTTAATTTAAAGGGTTAAGTCATGGCACGAGAGCTCAAAGCTGTGGTGTATTCCGCGTGCTCTATGTGGGAAGCCGGGAACAATTCCAGTGCCCGGGACCAGCATGTGTGCAGGAAGTTTCTCGAGCTGCAGCTCTGGAAGCCCGGGTGTCAGAGCTGGAGCAGCAGCTGGGGACACTGTAGAGCATCCACGAGGTGGAGAGTATCATGCATAGCACGTATAGAGAAGTGGTCACACCGCAGGCTCAGACTCCACAGGCAGGAAGGGACTGGGTGACCACCAGGCAGAGCAAGAGGACCAGGCAGGCAGTGCAGCAATCTCCTGTGGCTATTCCCCTGCAAAACAGATATACTGCTTTGGATACTGTTGGGGGGAATGGCCTCTCAAGGAAAAGCAGCAATAGCCCAATTCGTTGCACCACAGTTGGCTCTGCTGCACAAGGGAGGTAGAAAAAGTGTGGGAATGCAATAGTTATAGGGGATTCAATTGTAAGGTGAATAGATAGGCGTTTCTTTGGCCACAAAAGTGACTGTTGGATGGTATGTTGCCTCCCTGGTTCTAGGGTCAAGGATGTCTCAGAGCAGTTACAGGACATTCTGAAGGGGGAGGGTGAACAGCCAATGGTCGTGGTACACATTGTTACAAATGACATAGGTTAAAAAAAAGATGAGGTCCTAAAAGCAGAATATAGGGAGTTAGGAAGTAAGTTGAAAAGTAGGACCTCAAAGGTAGTGAACTCAGGATTACTACCACTGCCATGTGCTCGTCAGAGTAGAAATAGCAGGATATATCTGATGAATACGTGGCTAAAGAGATTGTGTGAGGGGGAGGGTATTAGATTCCTGGTACATTGGGACCGGTTCTGAGGGAGGTGGGACCAGTACAAACTGGGCGGGTTGCACCTGGGCAGGACCAGAACAGATGTCCTAGGGGGAGTATTTGCGAGAGTGGTTGGGGAGCGTTTAAACTAAAATGGCAGGGGGATGGGAACCTTTGCACGAAGTCAGAGGAGGGTGGATGAAAGACAAGAATAAAAGACAGTAAGGGGAATAAGAAAAGTGATAGGCAGAGAAATCAAGGGCCAGAATCAAACAGGGCCACAGTGAAAAGTAGTGGGAAGGGGCCAAGTAATGTTAAAAAGATTAGCCTTAAGGCTTTGTGCCTTAACGCACGGAGCATTCGCAATAAAGTGGATGAATTGATCACGCAAATAGATGTAAATGGGTATGATATAGTCAGGATTACGGAGACATGGCTGCAAGGTGACCAGGGATCGGAAATGAACATCCGGGGTATTCAGTATTTAGGAAGGGCAGATAAAAAGCAAAAGGCGGTGGAGTTGCATTGCTGGTTAAAGAGGAAATTAACGCAATAGTGAGGAAAGATATTAGCTCTGACAAGGTGGAATCTGTAGGGGTAGAGCTAAGAAACACGAAGGGGCAAAAAACATTAGGGGGCATTGTAAATAGACCCCCAAACTCGAGTGGTGATGTTGGGAATGTCATTAAACAGGAAATTAGAGACGTATGCGATAAAGGAACATTTGTAATTATGGGTGAATTTAATCTGCATATAGATTGGGCAAATCATAGAGGAGGAATTCTTGGAGTGTATATGGGATGGTTTTCTGGACCAATACATTGAGGAACCAAGTAGAGAACAGGCCATCCTAGACGGGGTATTGTGTAATGAGAGAGAAATAATTGACAATCTAGTTGTGCGAGACGCCTTGGGGATGAGCGACCATAATATGATAGAATTCCTCATCAAGATGGAGAGTGACGTAGTTGATTCTGAAACTAGATTCTTAGTAAAGGAAACTACGAAGATATGAGGCGCGAGTTGGCTATGGATTGGGAAACGTTACTTAAAGGGATGACGGTGAAATACAATGGCAAACATTCAAAGAGCGCATGGATGAACTGCAGCAATTGTTTATTCCTGTCAGGCGCAAAAGTAAAATGGGAAAGGTAGCCAAACCATGGCTTACAAGGGAAATTAGAGATAGCATTAGATCTAAGGAAGAGGCATATAAATTCACCAGCAAAAACAACAGACCTGAGGATTGGGAGCAGTTTAAAATTCAGCAAAGGAGGACCAAGGGATTGATTAAGAAGGGGAAGATACAGTATGAGAGCGAGCTTGCGGGGGACATTAAAACTGACTGTAAAAGCTTCTATAGGTATGTGAAGAAAAAAAGGTTAGTGAAGACAAACAGGTCCCTTCCAGTCAGAAACAGGGGAATTTATTATGGGGAACAAAGAAATAGCTGACCAACTAAATGCATACTTTGGTTCTGTCTTCACAAAGGAGGACACAAATATCATGCCAGAAATGTTGGGGAACACAGGGATTAGTGAGAGAGAGGAACTGAAGGAAATCAGCATGAGTAGAGAAATGATGTTGGGAAAATTGATGGGATTGAAGGCCAATAAATCCCCAGGGCCTGATGGTCTGCATCCCTGAGTACTTAAGAAAGTGGCCCGAGAAATAGTGGATGCATTGGTGGCCATCTTCCAAGATTCTATAGACTCTGGAACAGTTCCAACAGATTGGAGGGTAGCTAATGTTACCCCACTATTTAAAAAGGGAGGTAGAGAGAAAGCAGGGAATTATAGACCAGTCAGCCTGACGTTGGTAGTGGGGAAAATTCTAGAGTCCATTATCAAAGATTTTATAGCAGAGCACTTGGAGAACAGTGGTAGAATCGGATAGAGTCAGCATGGATTTACGAAAGGGAAATCATGCTTGACAAATATACTAGAATTCTTCGAGGAGTTAATGAGGGGGAGCCAGTGGATGTGGTTTATTTGGACTTTCAGAAGGCTTTCGACAAAGTCCCACATAAGAGATTATTATGTAAAATTAAAGTGCATGGGATTGGGGGTAGTGTATTGCGATGGATAGAAAATTGGTTGGCAGACAGGAAACAAAGAGTCTGGATAAATGGATCTTTTCCCGAATGGCAGGCAGTGACCAGTGGGGTACCGCAGGGATCGGTGCTAGGACCCCAGCTATTCACAATATATATAAATGATTTAGATGAAGGAACTAAATGTAATATCTCCAAATGTACAGATGACACAAAACTGGGTGGGAGGGTGAGATGTGAGGAGGATGCAGAGAGGCTTCAGGGTGATTTGGACAAGTTGAGTGAGTGGGCAAATGCATGGCAGATGCAGTATAATGTGGATAAATCCACTTTGGTAGCAAAAACAGGAAGGCAGATTATTATCTGAATGGCTATAAACTGAGAGAGGGGAATATGCAACAAGACCAGGGTGTTTTCCTACACCATTCGTTGAAGGTAAGCATGCAGGTCCAACAGGTGGTAAAAAAGGCAAATGGTATGTTGGCCTTCATAGCGAGAGGATTCGAGTATAGGAGCAGGGATGTCTTGCTGCAATTATACAGGACCTTGGTGAGCCACACCTGGAATATTGTGTGCAGTTTTGGTCTCCTTATCGTGAGGAAGGATGTTCTTGCTATAAAGGGAGTGCAGCGAAGGTTTAGCAGACTGATTCCTGGGATGGCGGGACTGACTTAAGAGAGATTGAGTCAGTTAGGATTATATTCGCTGGAGTTCAGAAAAGTAAGGGGGGATCTCATAGAAACCTATAAAATTCTAAAAGGACTTGACAGGGAGATGCAGGAAAGATGTTCCCGATGGTGGGGGAGTTCAGAACCAGGGGTCATAGTCGAAGGATACGGGTAAATCATTTAGGACTGAGATGAGGAGAGATTTCTTTACCCAGAGAGTGGTGAACCTGTGGAATTTGCTATCACAGAAAGCAGTTGAGGCCAAGATGGAGTTAGATATAGCTCTTGGGTTTAAAGGGATCAAAGGATATGGGGCGAAAGCGGGAACAGGTTACTGAGTTGGATGATCAGCCATGATCATAGTGAATGGCAGAGCAGACTCGAAGGGCCAAATGGCCTACTGCTGCTCCTATTTTCTATGTTTCTATCAACTCCTTATTCAGAGGACTGGTGTAGCATCCCCCTTCGTCATGAAGCTGTACTGCCTGGACAGGCAACAGCTCTTGGGATCTGAAAGCAAAAATGCAGAGGGGAGAGTTGGCGTGAGGAATTGGGGTTGGGTGAAAAGCAGAGGTTCATGGCCACACGATCTGCAACTTGCACTTCATGCCAGATAGCAGGATGAGGGTGATGTGGGATTTGAGAAGGGGCAAAAGTCCGGAACATACCGTCATCCTAAAAGTTCTTGGCGACACTGGATGTAACAGCTTCAGTCACGAGCGGTGGCATCATGTGGAGCATAGTGACCTCCAGCAAGCTTAGGTGATGCAAGCATCCCCCTCTGGTTCTCTGCTGCTCCCTGTGGTTATGGGCCACCTTGTCCTGCAAGTGAGAGTGAAGCATGTCAGTGAATTTGTTGCAATGTGTTTGGGTGATCTGCCTGTCTTAGCTGAATAGCTGGAGGTATTTGGAAGCAGTGAGAGGTGTGCAGCATTGGTAAGTGTGTGAGGGTGACATGGAGTATCTGGATGTTAGGTGTGAGCCCTGACTGCTAGGGATTGATGCTGGGCGAGTGATGGGGATGTGCCCCATTGAGCAGGGTGAGAGGCTGGTAGAGCCTTGGGTAGGAAATGTCATGTGATGGTGCATTCACTGACCTTGACCATCCATGTGAGATCATTGAACTTCCTCCGGATCTGCTGCCTGGACTTTGGGGCCAGACTGTAGGAATTGACCTCCCTGGCCACCTGCTCCAGTTCCTGACCCCCTGTGGAAACATGGTGTCATGCCTCCTTTCCAACGACCTCGCTAACACTTCCATCAGAAAATCTGGGGGCCCTCTCCCTTGTCTGTTGTCCATTTACTGTGCATTTCCTTCCAGCCAGGTCTTCGACAGACAGTCTGCAGCTGCATGAGTGCAACTCCCCTTTAAGAAGGGCCGACTGCCTTTAAAGGCCTAGGCAAGCTGTTCATCATGTTCGCCACGCATCATGCTGCTGGGCCCCTGTTGACTGTTCAGCCAATCAACACCACGTTCTGTGCTGGACTGCATGCTGAAATTATTTAGATGAGCAGGCAGCATGGTGAATAGCAGATCCTGTTCCAAAGACTCATTCTCAGCACACAGAAGCCATAGAAAGAAACCGTCCTGTCCAACAGGATCACGTACCAGTGCTTCAGTCTTTCTCAGCACGCCCTTATGGATAGATTGAACATGTCAAGAACTCATCTGCATCTCTCCAGACTTGCCTGCAATTATCACCAGCAGTATTTTGCTCTTTTGAACAATTACATACAACAAAAATGACAATAAAGAGAACAAATGTGTGGTTTCAAAAAGTCATAGAGTCATTACAGCACAGAAGGAGGCCATTCGGCCCATTGAGTCCATGCCGGCTCTTTATAGAGCAATCCAGTCATTCCGCCCGATCCCTGTAGTTTATTTCCCTCAAGTGCCCAATCAATTTCCTTTTGAAATCATTCATCGTCTCTGCTTCCACCACCCTCATAGGCAGCAAATGCCAGGTCATTATCACTTGCTGTGTACATATACCTCTGCATCTCTTGCCCAACCTTAATTCTTTGTTCCTTAGTCCTTGATCTATTAGCTAATGGGAACAGCTTTTCTTTATCTACCTGATCTACTCCAAAAAGGACAGAGGGTGGGAAAGTGATAGAAGCCCAAGCAGTCCTGGGAGGGAAGGAAAAGCAAGAGAAAGAGGGGGCCCTCCTCCAGCTAAAATGGAAGGTGCTGTGAGTCAGAGTGAGACCCAAAGATCTGTGTGCTTCCATTGTAATAAAGCAGGGCAGTTAAGAGCTGACTGCTGGAAACTAAAGGGAAAACCTGTAGGGTTAATCAGGGCACGCCGGCTCAGTGAAGACAGAAACCGGATGGAAAGCACAGCAGAACAAACTGTGGCTTTAACTGCAGTAAGAGTGAGACCCAGGAAGCTTACGGCTGCAAGTGCAGGAATAATTTAATAGGATTCCTGAGGGTTATCAGGGTTTTGTGTCTGAAGGGAGAGTAACCCCATACCTCTCGAGTGGGGCAAGCAAGCCCATAGTAATTCCCGGGAACACAGGGGCCACTAGATCCCTTTTACTGGGAAAAGGCCTTGACCTTTCCCCCAGAGAGTGCAGTAAACTCCAGAATGGTGGTGAATGGTATTGGAGGGCAGCATATGCCTGTACCTTTACACCGGGTGCACTTGGAGTGCGACCTAGTTTTGGGACCGGTGACTGTAGGGATTGTCCCTATTTTCCATGTGGACCGGGTTGACCTGCTCCTCATGATCTGGCGGGGATGAAGGTGGTAGCTTCCCCAGTCGAGAAAAAAAGATCGCAGGAGGTCAGGGCAGTGGCAGGAGACGGTCTCCTGCAGTTTCCCTGAATGTGTAATGAATCAGGCCATGATTAAACCAACTCTCCCAAAGGAGACTGAATTGGCACTGCTGGCAGATGACTATGAGGTTTGTCTGTCCGAGACTTTCTTTGGAAAGTTAGAACAGCCAGGGAATGAGTTAAATAAATCTTGCCTAGCTGAGGCTCAGTGAGCTGACCCAGTATTGAGAGAGTTAGCACAGATTGCCCAGTCTGAAATTGAAGCAGAGTGAGTCCCTGATTACTGCTATTTAAAGAATGAGGTTCTGATGCGGAAATGGAGTTCTCCTCAAGACCTGAGAGCAAGGAGTTGTCAGTAGTTCACCAGTTAGTGGTGCCACAGAGGTACCAGAGAGAAATAGTAAGAATGACCCATGAGGTTGCAGTGGTTGTACATGTCGGTATAGGATAAACCAAAGCCCACATAAGACAGCAGTTTGACTGGTCAAAACTCCACCAAGACGTGGTGGAGTACTGTAGGAGTTGCCACATGTGCCAGGTTGAGGGGAAACCCCAACCTACAGTGAAATCTGCACCCCTAAGTCCTGTATCGGTGTTTGGAGGACCCTCCAGCAGAGGGCTGGTGAACTGTAAGGGACCGCTACCGAGAACAAAAGGGGAAAGGCAGGCACCAGGCTGGCAACAGGTTAGAAAGGAATGCGTAAAAATGGACCAAGAGGGCAGGTTAAAAGAAGTCCAGGAAGAAACCCGGATGAAAACCCCTACTGTTCGGTCAGCCAACCCCGAAATATTAGAAAGATTAGACTCCATATCCTCCTATGTAAGTGCAGACACTAGAAGCACCTGACCAGAGTTGCTAACAGCATTTACAGGCACCTGCAGAGACAAAGAAAGTCCTCAAGAGAGCAGAGAAACCATGAGGGTGATGCCTCATCTAGTCAAAGTACCGCAGGGGTGCAGTAAAATCTGGACAAATAGCTGCAAGCAGGAGTGTCCCAGCGGACAAAGGGAAGATTAGCAAAGAATCATCCCCCACAGTCAGGAGAAAAGGGAATCAGCCATCCACTGAGTTGAAAAGTCCTTACATATCTCATCAAAGCACTGAGAGTTCAGAGTGGAACCGCCTACTGCCGCCGTCCCTGAGCAGAACTTCAACCTACGGCTAATTAAACCTAACCCTCCCCCACAGACCTCAACAAGAACAAAGACCTCTTCGGCAGTCATGAAAATGTGCAAACTGAAAAAAAAACGTCCCCAAAAAACACATGTTTATCGGGATACCAGAAAGGGCTGTAACAATTGTTAGGGTTCTGAATGGATGAGAGAGATGCATGTGTGTTCTCCTGTCCTCTTCTATTTCGTCCCTTTTAATAAAATGCTCTTTTAAAAAATCGCATTTCATTCTGCTGGGTGTGGAGGTGTCATGCAGACCCCCACCTGCCAAGAATGAGGCACGCGATTGCATGCTAGCTTGTTCACATCACATATTCGTAGTTATTAACCGGATTAGAGTTTAAGATTAGTAAACTTCCACATTTCTTGTTTAAATCTAAGGAAGTCTGGCTGTTTTATTTCCCATACAATTGGAGCAGTGAACAAGGATTCACTGAGGGGGAGCATGGGCGGCACAGTGGCGCAGTGGTTAGCACTGCAGCCTCACGGCTCCAGGGACCCAGGTTCGATTCTGGGTACTGCCTGTGCGGAGTTTGCAAGTTCTCCCTGTGACCGTGTGGGTTTTTGCCGGGTGCTCCGGTTTCCTCCCACTGCCAAAGACTTGCAGGTTGATAGGTAAATTGGCCATTGTAAATTGCCCATAGTGTAGTGTAGGTAGGTGGTAGGCAACATGAGATTACTGTAGGGTTAGTATAAATGGGTGGTTGTTGGTTGGCACAGACTCGGTGGCCCGAAGGGCCTATTTCAGTGCTGTATCTCTAAATTAAAAATAAATAAATAAAAACACGGTGTTTCTAAAATTAAACCCTGTTGTGGTTAAACCAGGCAAAGGCTGAGAGGGAACCCCTAGACCCCTTCTCACAAAAGTGAAAGAATGTTCAATAAAGCTAGTAAATGCATTCATGCTAGGAGACTTTCTCATAACCTCAAAAAAGTGGTTGAAGCTAACCTTGAAGAAACTAAGCTTTCAGATAAGGCCCCAATCCCAGCAATTTGAATAGCTCAATGGGGAAGAAACACCAAATATTAATTCCTTCCTCCCCATTTCCCTACTTCAGTGCTTGCTTAAAACCTGTTACATTTCTAACTTATTCCAGTTCTGATGACAGATAGGAAACGTTAACTCTGTTTCTTTCTCCATAGATGCTGGCTGGCCTGCTGAGTATTTCCAGCATTTTCTGTTTATTTCAGATCTCCAGCATCCACAGTATTTTGCTTTTGTAAATATAAATACCTGTAACTCTGATTCTCAGAAACCATCAGCCATCTTACATAGAATAACATAGATTCTACAGCACAGAAACAGACTATTCGGCCCAACTGGTCTATGTGTGCATTTATCCTTCACCCTCCCCCATCAGCATGTCCTTCTATTTCTTTCTCCCTCACATGCTTAAAACCTTTCTGCCTGAAGTTTGTGCATTAACAGGAGAAAATAATTGGTTCTATCAGCCTGCAGTTCTTCCAAGTGATCTGACTGGTTCATATTGAAAACCTTCAATCCAGTGAACAGAGCTAATTTTCCATGTGGAAGGTAATATTTGAAAAGCTGGCTGATAGATAGTTGACACGTATGAATGCAAGTTTCCTGATCACCATTCAGAAGGGGAAAGCCAGCCCAATACAAAGAGAACATAGTAACACCGACAATTTGTACTTGTATAGCTTCTTTAACATCATAAATAAAAGTGCAAGTAATGGTAGGAAGAGAATGAAATGTGATTTCTGAAGGCTGGGCCAAAGACATAGGTTTTCAGAAAGCTTTTGAAGGGGAGAATAGGTTGCAAGCTGGAGGGGTTTAGGGATTGTGCTTCAGGATATGAGGCTGATATAAGAAGCACCCTGTTGTAAAATTGAAGGATTCGTGTAGGAATGTGAAAAATTCCCATGTCAGAACAGTGGAGGAAATAGGGCTGAAAGAGATTGCAGAGGTAAGAGGACTTGGAGGGACTTGTAACGGAGGACAAGGGTTTTCAAATCCTTGCATTTGCATTGGGGTAGGTTGTCAAAGATAAGTGTGCTAGAATGGCAGGGCTTAGTGAGGGATGGGACACAAAAGATGGAATTTTAGTAAGTTGTGAAGGGCAGAATATGGGACGTTAGCAAGGCAGGCATTAAAGTAATTGTGTATGGAAATGACAAAGGCATGGATAAATGCTTCTGTGGCAGTGGGAGTGAAGTAAAGATGGAGATCCACAGTGTTTCAGAAGTGGAAATAAACAGTTTTGGTGGTTGCAATTGACTATGCATTGTCCCAGAATATGTTCAATCAGAAATTTCAGAAATGCACCAGGTCTAACAACTGAAAAGAGAGAAGACTGGTTGATATTGTGGATAGAAGTTATTCATCGGTACAGTCCAAATGCACCAATATGTTTGCCCCTAATTATTGTGCAATAAAGTGTCACAGTATCTTTATATATGAGCATTTCTGATTTAATTTTTATGAAGGCTGGAGGAAAATTAAGATAGTTTCTGATGAAACCTTCTTTTGAAAGTATTCAAAAGCAACCCGAGATGGCTAGTGTTCAGATTCTGCAAACCACACTCCTCTCCCGCCCCCCCCCCCCCCGACCCCCGTATGTATCTTGTAACAATTAATAGTGCAGATAACATGTCGACAAACTTGCATTCTCCCCTGTGAGGCAGAGTGCAATTGAATATCAACATGCCATGCTTAGATATTGACGGTTTTCAAACTGTAGGTGAGATGTACTAACCAGTGACCTAACCAAGTCATAAATCCTGACTGACACCCAAACAATCAGGTATTCCATTATGAGCCTGAAATCTTGCTTAATCAAAAAAATAATAAAATTGTAAAAATCCATGGGGAGTTTCAGACTAATTATTTATAGACAAGAATCTGTTGTAGTTTAATTAGACTGATGAGCTAAAAGTGAGGTGTCTTGAGAAAAAAAATTATAACAATGTGAATTTTTTTAATACGTTTTAGAATATCTCAGGTATGCTATTGCCAGTCATGCGGTGAGTTATTTCTGATTTCCTTGGAGGCATTCTTCTCATTTAACAATCATTACACAGCCAGTATTTTTAGCATGTTAGCTTCTCCCTAAGACAGCCTTTGGATAATGGGGCACTTCAGGAGTCCTGGCTAGTTGACAGCAGAAGTCGATGGTAAATTAATCCCACCCTCGCGGCTTTCCTACACAAGACACAACAGCCCAGCAGTGCAGAGTCTGCTGCAGACAGCAGGGAGTTCTGCTATGACCCAGTGGGCAGGCACAAGCAAAAGCTCTTCCTGTCCTTAGGCTACCCAGCAAGGTGTCAATGTGATGTAAATTGGTCTATGTACTCAGCAGCCACCTGAGAATGACTTATTACTTATGTGGCAGCATGTTGACCTTGACAATCACTGGCATCTCTTAGTCATTGTGCAAATTTGATTCAGTTTGAAGCAGAAGCATTTATATATCTTTTTTATGTTCTGAGGCAGTTATCTCATTAATGCGTTATGTGCACTTCTGTGTAAACAGCCTGCAAAATGGCAGAGGATAGGTAGTTCAGTGAGAGTCTTCCATTCCTACTTGAAAGGTGATGCTAATATTCGTTTGTATAGGAACTGTATTGTGCACACACAGGTGAGTTCTCCCCGGTGTCCTGGCAAAGATTTATCCCTTAACCAGCATCTCTAAAAACAGATGATCTGGTCATTAGCACATTGCGGTTTGTGGCACTTTTGCTGTGCACAAATTGGATACCACGTTTTCTGCATTATAACAGTGACAGCACTTCAAAAATACTTCTTGCCTGTAGAGCGTTTCAGGACGTCCTAAGGTCGTGAAAGGCTCTTTATAAATGCAAGTTCTGTCTTTATTTTGCGTGTATTGCTTGTATGGGAGATGTACGATTTCAATAACTGCTGTGCCATCAAATAATGGAGTATCAGTGCACTCCATCACCAACAGAGCTTGTCACACTGTCATGTACTGACTCCTCTACAGCTTACCCAGTTTACTAGGTATCTGTGCTGAAGTTGGCACTGATGAGTACAAAACCATTAGTATTACTCACTCAGTGAATTGTCTGATGCTGAGACTCAAACACCCTCAAGAGATTGACCAATTCTATTTTATAAGCCCGAATACCTGCAATAAGCAAGAAAAGAGCAGCCAGTCCAGACTATTGTACCCTCAGCATGCTAGATAGTTACTGAGTTCAGTAGCAGTGAGCATTTAATGCAAGTTGTATAGTTCCTGTCACTCTTGGAATGTTTGGGAAAGCTTTCATGTATTTGTCAAATGCTTACTGTTGAAGTATACACTGTATTGAAAAAAGCACTTTATTGCTTGCATATGGTGCCATTGTGGTGAAAATGAAGTCCAAACCTCTAATTCTGTGCGTTATCTGCTGCTAAAATTACTGATTTAAAGACCTACCAGCTCATGTTGCACTCTGAGAGAGTACTGCAAAAAAGCAGAAGTTACACATCCATGCCATAATATGGCAGTGCCCTGTTGCTGGCCTGTGCTGCTCTTATCTCTGCAAGTTCAAGTTAGTTTACTTTCTGTATTAAACACTGTCACTCACAATCTTCAGAGGCTTTTCTACTCTTCAATGAAATTTCCAGCAATACTTCCCGTAACAGCAACTTACGTTTATATAGTGCCTTCAATGCAGTAAAACTTCTAAAGCAGCAGCATTATGAAATAAAATTTGACATTGAGCCACATAAGGAGATATTAGGACAAGTGACCAAGTGCTTGGTTTTAAGGAGTGTCTTGAAGGAGGAGAGAGTGGCTTAGCGAGAGAATTCCAAAGCTTGGGCCTTGTCAGTTGAAGGCACGGCCACCAATATTGGAGCGATGAAAACTGGGAATGTGCAAGAGTCCAGAATTGGCAGGGTGCAGAGATCTTGGATAGTTGTTTGACTGGAGAAGGTTACAAAGGGACAAGGCCATGCAGGGATTTGAAAACAAGGATGAGAATTTTAAAATTAAGGCATAAGAAGCATTATGTTTTTACTCAAACTACTTAATGCAGTAAAATTCAGTCCACTGAAAATCTTTCTTGTGCACGTATTATAAGGTATGATGTGCCCCAGGAGGACACGACGAAGTAGTTGAAGAAGAGGGCATTTGCCTCCTAGATAATATTTGATCTGGTGTAAACAAGCCAAGCAATCTGGCCTAATGCTAGATTTTATAAGCATCGAAGACTGTCCTTGCAGAGAGGCAGAAGCTGAGGTTTCTTAAGATTCCTTCTCAAGTTGAGGTGAGATGGGCCAATTAGGTGCAGCTACTGAATGACATAAGCTTGTCATCTGTGTGACAAGCAGTGTCTGCGAGGCTGACAATAAGTCCTCTGTGGCAGGTTTAGAGGGACCCTTAAACAAGCGAGTGAACAGACTATGCAATAAAGATTCAGCATTCCAGAGGAGTGTTAATTAAAGATGAACAGAAATGTAAGTTTTGCAGAGCAGAGCAGCTTGTGCTTTACATCACGCAGTTCATGTGAGGTCACCCGAGTTCTTTACTTTTTTTCTCTGGTACACTGAACGATATTAAACATTTTGCATGCATACCTGTGACAAAATCAGATGGGAATTTACAGTAGCCATGGTGCAAAATGAGTGGAACAGCTCAGCACTGGCAGTTGGGACCGTATGGCATCCAATTTGACATACCCGACTCTCAGAATAAAGTGTATTTTTGGCTGGTAGTGAATTTTTATTTGGATGTGATCATTACCACTTGTGGTATGTGCTGGAAAAGGCTGTCATGGTCCAGCTCCGTTTCACACAAAAGCCCATGCCATTCGCCATGTCATTTTGAAGTATGATGGACTGTCCTGGTGCATTTGAGGTCAGTAATAACAGGGTTTGACTAAGCCTGATTAAAGCTTGATGGCTTTTTGAATTTTAGTCAATGCACAGTGGCAGATTGAGGATCCAAGTGAACCGTTACTTTAACCTGCTAAATAAACAGGAACTCTGCACAGATAGAGTAGCACTTACCCTGTTGCGTAAAAAGGAAACCCAGAAGGCTACACAGTGAGGAGCCCTCAGCCTGCTAGATAAACATGAATTTGGTACAGTACACAGTAACCCTTACCTTGATGAATCGTAGCCTTTTGCAGCACAGAAGGAGGCCATTTGGCCCATCATGCCTGTTCTAGTTCTTTGAAAGAGCTATCCAATTAATCCTGCACCCCTGCTCTTTCCCCATAGCCCTACAAATCTTTCCTTTCCACGTATATATCCATTTCCCTTTTGAAAATTACGATTGAATTTGCGTGCACCATTCTTTCAGGCAGTGCATTCCAAATAAACTGGACCTCTATCCAAAATGCACAAAGAATACTTCTTCCCCTATTGGATAAACAGGTGTTCTGTACAGGTGTGAAGCAAGCAAGCATTTGACAACCAACTCTAATCCAGCCACTCAATGATCATACATGCATTTTCAGACCAACGGTCACAAGGTTATCGGAACTCGAGCTAATTTTAGCCCAGGAGCAATAGCCTGGATATGAACAGGGGTGGGTTACCATAGAACCATAGAACCAAAGAAACGTTACGGCACAGAAGGAGACCATTCAATCCATTGTGTCTGCGCCAGCCGAAAAAACTAGCCACCCAATCTAATCCCACCTTCCAGCACCTGGTCCATAACCACCTTGCAGGTTACAGCATTTCAGGTGCAGGTCCAGGTACCTTTTAAAAGAGCTGAGGGTTCCTACCTACACCACTGATCCGGGCAGTGAATTCCAGACACCCACCACCTTCTGGGTGAAAACGTTTTTCCTCATGTCCCCTCTAATTCTTCTACCAATCACCTTAAATCTGTTCTTCCTGGTAATTGACCTCTCCACTAGGGGAAACAGGTCCTTCCTGTCTACTCTAGGCCCCTCATAATTTTGTACACCTCAATGAAGTCACCCCTCAGCCTCCTCTGTTCTAAGGAAAACAATCCTAGCCAATCTAATCTTTCCTCATAGCTACAATTTTCAAGCCCTGGCAACATTATTGTAAATCTCCTCTGTACTGTCTCCAGGGCAATTATGTCCTTCCTGCAATGTGCTGACCAGAACTGTATGCAATACTCCAGCTGTGGCCTAACAAGCATTTTATACAGTTCCAGCATTACATCCCTGCTTTTGTATTCTATCCCTCAGCCAATAAAGGAAAGCATTCCATCTGCCTTCTTCACCACTCTATCTGTCTGGATTTTCCCACATGCCCTACAGCATGTGTCTTTTGGTCCTGACAGTTTCCCTGCCTGGAAATTAGCTTAAGGAGGGCACAGGACCAGGTACATCCAGTTCCAAGGGGTGGGTCCAATTGGAGGAAGTGTCTGATTCCTGATCCCAGAGGATGGAGTGTCCAAACCTGGGCAGGGTGGAAGGGGGTGTCCGATCCTGTGGAGGGATCTGATCCCCAACCCCAAGGGCTTTTGTGCGCAGAAGAGCTTGGGCTCCAGGAGAAGCACTCTCCTCCTGGCCCACAAGCAGTGCTGTGAAGGCACTTAGCTTCTCCTCAAAGCTGTCCTTGCCTCACTTCAGTTGCTGGGTCTTCCGAGGTTGTGGAAAGCTGGCCACCACTGAAAAACCTGCAAAGCAGGTTGACTCAGAGACTGTCAGCTTCATTAAATATTTAAAATGCCAACCCACATCCTGGTAGCATTTAGGCTGCCCATTCCAGAAGTGAACAGATTGGGATTGAGGTTCAGATTTTTACATTTTCACCCCGACATGCTCCAAAACCACCCGTTTTTTGTGTGCCAGAATTCCTCCCAGTGAGACTAATTATGGCACCCTTACTGTAATCCAAACTGAGATCAGCTAATTCAGCAAAGAGCAGGTACAAAACTTAGAACTTTCCTGGTCTATGTCAGCCAGTAGGGTCCCTTTTGACTTTTGGACAACTGGTAGTGAGTCAGCCAGCTGCTCATTGCAACAGTGAAGAGCAAACCATGATTTTGAGGCCCTGGCCTCATTTACATTGAACTGGCAAGCTGTGGAATGCCAAATGGGCATGAGCCAGATTATTTTTGGGGGGAGCAGAGGAGCAGAAGTGGCTCACAGTTTCAAACTTGCTTTGCTGGGCCCCTAAAGCTGTATCACCTGTAGAACTGATGAAAGAGCCCATGGTGCACACTTCCACTAGTTCTCTTCTAACAATGGAAAACTGTACATAGGACTCCAATTTTAAATATTTCAAGGGTGCTATTGCCCCCAGTTTTAGGCCGCATTTAAAATGGCTGATGCTGCCGTGGAGGCACAAACAGGGTAGTAAATAATGTGCCAGCACTTTAACGGTCTTATTACCCCATTTGTGCCAGCCATGACATGTTAAAATCAGGCCCACTGTGATATCACATGGTCTACTGACTTCTGAGCCATTAGGGTGCCCATTTTGCTGGTGATTAATCGTGATCTCAGATGCAAAAGGATCTTTCTCTACATGGAACTGTTATAAACGTTCAGTTGAGAAGTTTAGGAACAGGGTTACATTACTTTGACTTTTCATGACTGGTGTTTCATGTGCTTTTTCCAAGATAATTATTAAAAACAAATAAGCTGAAAAAAGTCACTTCTTAAGCTCTTCCCTTTTCTGCTTTTCTACTTTTTTTTTAACACAATTGCTCTACGTTGCCTTCAAGCAAGTTCTTCAGCTTTGGCTTAATCTTCAACACCAGCATACTCAAGGACATACTGGATTGAAGCCGTTTATCTGTTTTTTAAAAGTAATTATCTTGTCATATTTTTATGTAAAAGATCTTTTGGAATGTATACTTAAAACTACGCTTAATTTAAGATTTATTGAATGTCTAATATAGGATGTTGATTATAACCCAGTTGAATAATTAACTAAAGGAGAGAAATAATGTAGGAAGTGTTCTAATTAATTCCCCTCCCCCCAAAAAAATCAGTCATCTACTTCTTTCCCTGGAGATCTGCCATTTCGGGCCAGGTTGCACCAGGGATCAGAAGGGAGATTTATATATTGCTGCCTAGGTACATCCTGGATGTCAGTTCAGAGA
The DNA here is from genome assembly GCF_036365525.1 of Heterodontus francisci. Lineage (NCBI taxonomy): Eukaryota > Metazoa > Chordata > Chondrichthyes > Heterodontiformes > Heterodontidae > Heterodontus > Heterodontus francisci. Next base: position 93,820,159 of record NC_090382.1, on the reverse strand, counting down.
TTCTCAAGAAGTTAGTACCAGTAATTATGCAGCAGTCCCCACCACTTAGGTCACATCCCAAAAGCCATACAGGTCAATCCTTGATGTTCTACACAGTAAAAGATGTTACATTTTGTTTTACTGTGATAGATTGGTGTTCATTTCATCTTTTGCTGAGTAAATTTTCTCCTTTAAATACAGTCAGTGTGAAATTAATTAGATCCCCCTGAGGGTTTTAATTAAATGCCTTTGATAACAGTGCTGAGTAATTGCAGTCCTGACCATGGTCTCAGCAGCCCATTCCTTATATTTCTGTCCCTCAGTGCTTCTCCCTTTATCCTCATCCTTCCACCCAGGAATGTCCCACTACCTTGTGTGCCTCGTTTCCTGATTGAAAGCATGTACTTGTGGAGTGAGAAATTAAAGGCGCTGAGGAACATATCACAGTCTGGCCCAATTAAAATCAATCTTTTTCATTCCTAATTTTGACATGCAATTTCTTAAATAAATATACCAATCAGTTACTTACATTTCTTTCTCCAATAACCTACAAAAAGTTGGCTTTACTGTTACACTTTGACCAAATTAAAGGCCTCTGTTGATGCTAAGAGTGAGCAGGAGTAAATCATACCAATTGATAACTTTTTTATTGACCTAATTTTTTTCCACCAATTTTGTCCCCTACCCTCATGAAGGCAGCAATTTGTTCCTTGGGTACTATCCCACAGGCACTGGATACTGGGTAAGTCCAGATCGGGAGTGTCAGCAGCCCGTTCAACTACTTCATAATCAAGCCCAATTCCATCCACATAATTGCAGCAGGTGTCATTGGATAGGGATCAGTAGCGGCAACCCTGGCCAAATATTTTCCTACCGCTAACTCAGGTGCTGAGCCAAATTGTAATGCTCGGCTGAGATCAGCTAAATTAGCAGAAACTGCAGAATAAACCGAGGATACAAACCACCTTTTGTGTATCAGCTATTTACTACTGTAACCAACTGAGCATCACTGAGTGGCACTGGTTTAACTTTTGAGATAAACATAAGAACAAACTAGGAGGCATGTGTTAGCTGATCAACATTGTTACGACCGACTGCTCGAGTCAAAGCCCACAATCAAAATATACGATTGAAACTGTTAATTCAATCCCGTCCCTCCACAGATCGCCTAACATATCATTTTAAACTTTCCAAATTAAAGAAAGACCCAACCAAATTGTACTATCTATTGACCCCCGAATGAGGCTACCCAAACCAGGTGAATTTAAATCAACAAATTAACTGTTTAATGAAAAAAACTAAATTCTTAAACACTATGAAGATATAAACAACATTTCAAATAGAAAACATTAGAGTCCTTGTAAATTTAGAGTCCAATGTTGCTTGAAGTCCTCACAGCTGTCCGATGGGGAAAAAAGGTTCTTCCACAGTAGAACAGTCCGTAATCTAACTCCAGCGTAAGTGATGCTTCCATCTTCAGTGATAGATTTCAACAATTAACAACTTGCGAACACTTTCAATAGGATTAATTTGACTTTAGAGTTTTTGAGGGATAAAAGATTGTCACGGTCTAACTTCCCTTCCTTCAGTTCAACTTATCAGAGATCCTGTTTTGGCTTGACTTTTTTAAGACTTTTGAGAGATAATAATAATTAAACAGACTAAAATTCTCTTCCTTCAGTTTAAATGGCTGAGAGCTCTTTGAACAGGTGCCAACACCACAGGACCATGACACCTCCGCCCCTACCGGAATGAAATGCCATTCCTGGAATGAATTTCATTACAATGGGTAAAAAAAACAAATTGAAAAATACCTTAACACATTTTATTCCTCCACCTTTACAGATATACACATTTCTAAAAAAATTATTTAGACTACAGCAACAAGTTCCACCAAAACACGTTGGCTTTAAATTTTCAAAAGGTTGTTCCAATTAACCCATTTCAAATTTACAAGCATAGTCTTCCTATTGTTTTGTGTTTTCCTTCCAAGTGTCCCTATTCTCCATCACCTCAGCCAGGTGAACTACATAGCTAGGAGCACTGACCACTACTGGATTTACTATTCTCTGAGAAGTTTCTCGAGTACCCCTTAGTCTATGTGGCATCACTTGACACTGGAAAACCCTGTTCAGTGCAATAGAAGCTGATTTTTTCTTACCCTGGGGTGACAAAGGAATTTGACAGGTTTCCTCCAACACATTTGCCTCTTTAAGACACATGGTGTTGCCCACTCTGTCCTTACAGTCCTTTAAATGAGAATTTGGGTAGGAGTTTGTCTTCTTTACCACAGTAACTTTTCTAGAGTCCATACAAGTTTGAGCCATCCCACCAGGTTTAGACATTAAGACCATCTGCGAATTCCAGCTGTCCTTACTAGGTTCAACTAAGCTGCCCTTCAGCATGCATTGTACCTCTGTTTTCACTTGGGCCTGTCTGTCTGGACCTAAGTGACAAGGATGTTGTTTTAAAGGAATGGCTCCCCCTATACCCATATCATGTGTGGCTAAGGTTGTACATCCTGGCTTATTCCTAAAAACTTCTTGAAACGTTGTGAAAACCCTGGTTAGGACTGCATGCTGTTTTGCCTCTCAGTATAAAAGCCTATTGTTTAATTTTCCTAGCCATTCTGTATTCGCTAATGGGATAGTTGGAGGTTCAACCTGAGAATTTCCTAGACCTACTTCTGCCTCTTCCTCACTATCCTTTTCCTTCTCAACAGTCCCGATTACCTTACATACCTGTACTGGCTTATCCTCCTCCCTGCGGTAATATGGTTTGAGAATATTAATGTGACACAAATGGTTCTTCTTCCGGTGATCAGGAGTGTCAATCAAGTAATCCACCTTACCCACTTTTTTGATCACTCTGTATGGGCCACTGAACTGTGCTTTTAATGGTTCTCCCTGTGACGGTAACAACACTAATACTGCATCCCCTGGTTTTATGGTAGGTTGTGGTTTTACCACCATTTGACAGGTGTGGCATGCCTTACAAAATTGTCTCACATCCTTTGTAAGACCTGGCCAGTAATAATGTTTGATTATGTGTGATTTGGTCTTCCGAATCCCCCTATGTCCTGCAAATGAAATGTCGTGTGCTAACCTTAATAATCCAGGTCGATATTTAGGTGGTACCACTATCTGTTCAACAACTATCCAGTCTTCATCGGCAGGCCTATGAGGCGGTCTCCATTTCCTCCTCAAATCCCCATTTGCCATATAGTAGCCTTCCGGAAATCCTTTCGCCTCAGCTTCTGACAGAGCTGTCTGTGCTATTCGGTGTATCTCTGGATCAGTTTGCTGTGCTGCAATGCTAGACGATCTGTTAAACATCTCATTTGGATTATCTAAATCCCCAAATAAGGTTTCAGATGCCTGTCTATCTATTTGTGCTGCCCCTTTTACCTCCAACAATGGATCCTGTTTAGCCATTGCTCGGGTAACTACACACGCAGGAACTTGTTCCTGCAATTGCTCTGTTTCCTTAATTTTACTTGGTTCCTCTGTAACTACAGGAGAAACTGATATTTTTGATCCAGCCAAATCATTTCCTTGATGTAGATCTATTCCCTTTACTGGTAAACTGTGGACAACACCTACAATTATTATCCCAGATATTAAGTCACTCTCTAGGCGTACTTTATACAAAGGTATGGGTATATTCTCGCCGCCAATTCCATTAATTAAAACTTTAGCGTTCAAGGCACTCTCTGGTGGAAACCATATATCTTTCCCAAGCAAGAGTGTTTGGGTTGCTCCTGTGTCCCTGAGTATAATGATAGGTTTTCCTGTCTCACTTACAGGATATGGAGTTACTCTCCCCTTTGACAAAAATTCATTATAACTCTCAGGTATTTTATTCTTTACCTCTACACTCCTCTTAGTTTTAGTATCTGGTTTCACATTCACAGCTGTCGTTAAAGCTATAGCCTGGTCTGCTATACTCTCAGCCAGAGTCTTTTCCTCTGCGCTAACTTTACATACCCCAACAAGTCCTATGGGTTTACCTCGCAATTTCCAGCACTCTGAACGAAGATGACCCATTTTGTTGCAATGATAACACTTAGGCTTGCGAACCTCACTTCTACCCTCTGCAATTTCCTTTCTGACCTGAGGAGGTGATCCTGGGGCATTCCCAGCTGTTCCTTCTTGTCCCCAGCTACTAGCCTTCCTTTCACTCTCCCACTTTCTATCCTTCTTGGGTTTAAGGGGGTGACGGACAAAATAGGTTGGCTTATACACAAGCTCAAAATTATCAGCAATCTCTGCTGCTTGCCTCGCTTTCAAAACTTTCAGGTTATCTATATGAGTTCTCACTACTGAGGGAATGGAGTTTTTAAACTCTTCTAAGAGAATCAATTCTTGAAGGTTCCCGTATGTGGTTTCTATCTTTAATGTCTATATCCAACGGTCAAAATTCATTTGCTTCACCTGCTCAAATTCTAAATATGTCTGCCCAGTCAATCTCCATAAGTTCCTAAACTTCTGACGATAAGCTTCAGGGACTCAATCATAGGCAGCAAGAATAGCCTTTTTTGCATAATCTGCAGAAGCCTCTTCAGAAAGCATGGCATAAGCTTCATGAGCTCTGCCTACCAGCCTGCCCTGAATAAGCGATGTCCAGCTTTCTTTTGGCCATTTCATCTGTTTGGCTGTTTTTTCAAGAGATATGAAAAATAGCTCTACGTTCCTTTCCTCAAACTTAGGAAGCGCCTGTATAAATTTAAACAACTTCTTGCTGGGTCCTGATCTAAATTCACATTCTTCTTGACCTGAATTTTCCCTGGATTTAAGACTACCCCTTTGATTTGATTCCATCTCTTTTAGCCTAAATTCCCTCTCTTCTCTTTCACTCTCTCTGAAATTCAAGTTTTCTTAATTCTCAAGTTTTTTTCATTTCTAATTGTCTCCTAGTCAATACCACTGCATCACTCTCGGACTTACTACCTTCATGTCTCTCGTATTCCCTCTCTTGTTCCTCATATTGCCCTTCATCTGTATCCTCATCATCATCATCTTCTACTAATTCCAGATGTTCGGCTATTATGTCAATTATCTCTGCTTTTTTGGCACCTGATTTCAATTCCAACCCCAATTCGCTGCCAATTCTTTTAATTTATTCTTCGTTAAAGTTATCAAGTCACTCTGGGAAACATTTTGCTTTCCTAAAAACTCTGCTACAGCCACTAATGCCATTACAATGGTATAGACTGTACCTTATTATACAAGAGACCTGGTTCTTTTAATTTCTTTGTAATTGGTGTCAGATTTAGATCCCAACAATTGAGTTTTGAACTGATATGTTCCCAGATTCGAGAGCAATTAATATGATGCCAATCGCAGGACCCCAATTTAAATATGTTATCCCAGAGATGAGTAGTTACTACGATTCCAAATGCAAGCCCTCCAAATTTGTCTGATTCAGATCCCAGACGCGAGCCACTGAATTAAGATATGATCCAACTGCAAGCGAGCCCCCAATTAGGATATGATTCAAATTCAGAAACCCAGTTAATATGTGATTCAAATCTTGAGCGAGCCCCCAATTAATAAGTTACTCAAATCCCGGACAAGAAACCCAATAAATATGTTACGACCGACTGCTCTGGTCAAAGCCCACAATCAAAATATACGATTCTGATTGTGGTGGGAGAAACCCGCTGATGATTCAACCCGGTCCCTCCATAGATTGCCAAACATATCATTTTAAACTTTCCAAATTAAAGAAAGACCCAGCCAAATTGTACCATTTATTAACCCCCGAATGAGGCTAACCAAACCAGGTGTTTTTAAATCAACAAATTAACTGTTTAATTAGAAAAACTAAATTCTTAAACACTATGACGATATAAACAACATTTAAAATAGAAAAAATGTCCTTGCAAATTTAGAGTCCAATGTTGCTTGAAGTCCTCACAGCTGTCCGATGGGGGAAAAAAGGTCCTTCCACAGTAGAACAGTACGTAATCTAACTCTAGCAGTAAGTGATGCTTCCTTCTTCAGCAATGGATTTCAACAATTAACAACTTGCAAACACTTTCAATAGAATTAATCTGACTTTAGAGTTTTTGAGGGACGAAAGATTGTCACGGTCTAACTTCCCTTCCTTCAGTTCAACTTATCAGAGATCTCTATTTTGGCTTGACTTTGTTTTTTGAATTTTGAGAGTTAATAATAGTTAAACAGACTAAAATTCTCTTCCTTCAGTTTAATTGGCTGAGAGCTCTTTTTTCAGGTGCTAACACCACAGCAGTCTGTCTGTGTTCTCTGTTAGAACAGACTGTCTTCAACTAAAAAGCCATTTCAAAATTGAATTGTAACAAATGTATTGCATGAAGCTCAATCCCATGGTTTATCCATAGTAACGAGAATGCACCCTTTGAATCGCAGTCTCCAAATGGTTGTATCCAATGGCAGCCGAAAATGCATTTTCTCTAACTCCTGAGGCTTGCTGGTTCTTAAAGCAGTACTGATCCTTTGCAAGCCTTAAAGGCAAACTGCATATTCCCCGGAAGAAAAAGCCACAGGACCATCACAACATTTCAAGAATAAAGGAGCTTCAATTGTTCAACAGTGGTTTCAGTGCTATCCCTGCACTTCCCCATCTATACTTCCACCTGTTGTGACTCTCCATCAGGCACCAAGCAGAACCAGAAAATCTGGTAGTAGCAGGTAAGCCACAAAAAGTAGGATCCCGCCACTGCCAGAACAATCAGCAACCTTATGCTATGAACTGTGGTCAACATGAAGTTCAAGTGCCTTAGCATTAACTATAATACTGTACTTCAATCACTTGGAGAATAAAAAGGAAAAATATTGTGAATTCTGAATCTGTTCTTATAAATTCTGGTTCTCCTCAGGCCTGAGTAATGCAGTTATCAGCAATGTGTTTTTTCATTTCTGGGCCTGGATTTTGATCTGATGGAGATAAAGTCTCCTGTCTCTGCTGCCTTTTAAGGGGGTTAATTGTAATGAGTCTGGATAATCTAATGGCAGTGGCTGCATGTCTAGAACTAGCCTGGATTCAACAATAATTTGGTAGTCTCAATCAGAGAGGTCAAAAGGATGTGAAATGAAAATATGGCACACCAATCCAATAGAAGCATTATCTGAGATTACAGTAATCAGGTGCCAGCCGTAGCTCAGTTGTAGCACTCTTGTCTCTGTGGTAGAAGATTGTGGGTTCAAGCCCCTCTCTAGATAATCTCGGCTGATACTTCTGAACAGTACTGAGGATGCTCTGGATATGTCGCCAGTGCCATTTGATTGCCTTGACTTATTTCACTTAAATCCCTTAAAGGCATCAGATCCAAGCGCAGGCTGTACTTTAGGATGAGATGTTAAACTGAGGCCCTGTCTGCACTCTCAGGTGGGGTAAAAGATCCCTTGGCGCTATTTTGAAGAAGAGCAAGGAAGTTCTCCAGTGCCTGGTCAACATTTATCTCCGAACAAACCTCAGAAAAAGATGATCTGGTCATTTATTTCATTGTTGTTTGTGGGATCTTGCTGTGGTCAGACTGAGTTATATTTCTTAGATTACGACAGAGAGTATACTTTAAAAGTATTTAATTGGCTGTAAAGTGTTTTGGAACAGTCTGAAGTCATTATAGGTGTTATATAACCAAAGTCTTTATTTTCTGCTATCAATACAAAAGGATCTTTGCCATATATTTGGTCTGTATTATACTGAACCTGGAAATCATAGAATCATAGAATGGTTACAGAACAGAAGGAGGTCATTTGGCCCATTGAATCCATGCCGGCTCTTTGCAAGAGTGATTCAGGTAGACCACTCCCTCACCCTTTTGCCGTAGCCCTGTAATTTTTTTCCCCTTCAAATACTTACCTCATTCCCTTTTGAAAGCCACAATTGAATCTGCCTCCATCACCAGTTCAGGCAGTGCATTCCACATCCTAACCACTCGCTGAATAAAAAAGTTATTCCTCTTGTCACTTTTGGTTATTTTGCCAATCTGAGTTTTCTGTCAATGAGAACAGTTTCTCCCTGTGTACTCTGTCTAGACCTCTTATGATTTTGAACATCTCTATCAAATCTCCTCTCAACCTTCTCTGCTTTAAGGAGAAAAACCCCAGCTTCTCCAATCAATCCATGTAAGTGAAGCCCTTCATCTCAGGAACTATTCTGGTAAATCTGTTCTGCATGCTCTCTGATGCCACATTCCTCCGAAAGTGCGGTGCCCAGAATTGGACACAATACTCCAGTTGTGGCCAGAACAGTGTTTTATGAAGGTTCACCATAACTTCCTTGCTTTTGCACTCTATGCCTCTATTTATAAAACCCAGGATCCCATATACCTTTATAACCACTTTCTGAACCTGCCCAACTACCTTCAATGTTTTGTGCACATATACCCCCAGGTCTGTCTGTTCCTGCAACTCTTTTAGAATTGTATCCTTTATTTTATATTGTTTCTCCTCATTCTTCCTACCAAAATACATCACTTAGCAATTCTTTGTACTAAATTTCATCTGCCACATCTCCATCCATTCCACCATCCTGCCCATGTCCTCTTGAAGTCTATCACCATCCTCCTCACAGTTCACTACAGTGAGTTGCTGAAACTGGATTCACAAAAGATGTGGTTTAATTATCCCCAGCCCACAACAACCACCCTGTAGCCAGAGGTAAAGCCACATAGGTAAAGTTGGAGGAAATATCAATAGCAATTATGGGATGTGAAAGAACCGAGACCGAACCCATTGCAAACAAAATTTGGAGTGGGGAGAACTAGTACACACCACCTTCATCCCCCTAATGTTTGCACCAATATGTGTAGCTTTTCACATTAACAATGTCCTTTTAGCAGCAATTGGTGCTGAATTGTACACTGTTTTGTGTTATTCACTCACACCTAGGGCCGGATTTTGTGTGGCCCATGAGGCAGGATTGGAGGCGGGGGGTATGGGCATGGAGTATCACGACAGGTGGAGTGGCAGGGAGGAGAGCCCATCACCTCCCTGTCACCAAGAAATTTTCCCAGGGGTATGATAGGCTGATGATGGCCTCCCACCCAGAGGCCAATTGAGGCCCTAAAGTGGCCTATTAATTTCCAGTTAAGGGCCTCATCCCACTGCTGCAGGGATCTGCAATTTGTGGCCCATGGAGGACCCACACCAGGAATGAATTCACCCCCAGAACCCCCTCCCTCTGGACTGCAAGACCAGCCCCAGCCCCCCCCATGCCGAGGCCTTCTGGACTAGCCCCAGCGACCCCGCCTCACCTACCTCTTGTCCGGGGTTCCAGTGATGGGCCTGGGTCCAGGGCCTCTGCAGTACCAACAGTGGCCAAAGCTCCCAGTGGTGCTCCCGATACTGCTGAGCTGCTGGCCCTCTAAAAGGACAGAAATCCCGTCTCCTGAAACTTTGATTTAAAGAGACCAGATGATCGCACCGCGGAGTGGGGGGAGGTGCGGCTGCGCGAAAAGGCAGACGAGCTTCCCCCCGCCTTTTTGGCCCAGCGCCAGGAGCCCCACCTCTAGCACAAAATTCAGCCCCAAATGACTGCCCAAACCAACTTAGGTTCGCACCTTTCCAGCCGGCAGAGGGAGGCTGGATTCATATTTACCTCAGAAGTAAACCAACTGTGGCACTCAAGTGTTGACCCCAGCTGTATTTAATATTTGGTATTCTGAGGATTTTGGAACCCTGATGCAAATTAAAATCCTCTCTTTTGCAATTTAATAAGTGACAACATTAGAAATGCAACATATGCAGTTCATTGTGATAGTTCTTGCTGGTTTGTGAATAATTCCTGAACATGGATCTTTCTGTGGCTTTGGTGTCTAACCTGACTGTAGTGCAGTCTCCCTAATTTGACTTCTGTTTCAAGGGCATGCGTGCAAAATTAATAAATACCACAGTTCGGCTGGCAGTCACAGGGGTCTGGCAAAAGGCTGTTGAAGCTGTCATTCCCACAGGGAGCCTTGGCTTCTACTCAGTTTTAACGTAACCTTCTCTGGGTCCTCAGGTGCCCTTGAGCACCCGACTTGTATAATCTTTGACAGCCAGGAGCTCCCGTAATATTTCAGTCTAGCAGGAGCATGTGACTATTAGAATTCATTGAATTTTTTAAACCTGAGTAGCTGCAGTTTTTCACAGTGACAAATTGGAAGAAAAAGAATTATATTGTCCATAGCACTACTTGATTTTTCAATGATTTCCAGTTACTTTTTAACAAGTCTCTTTTAATGTGGAATTTCATAATTTTTTTTTAAATGTAGATTTCCATTTGTTTTCATGGTTTGAATTAAATAGGAGCAACCTGGGGATTATGAGGTGTTGTTTCCTTTTGCAAACCTTGTTTGACTGAGGTGCAACTGGCGTCTAAAAAGCAAATAGTGAATGAAGTGAATGATGGGGACTGACTGCCTCTAGCAGGATCTGCTAATCCATCAGTCCAGGATCTGTAACCTTTACAACAGTCACAAGCCTGAGTGTCAGTCATCGCTGTTTGCTTCAAGCTGTGAACCTGTTTGTCTCTATTTTTTCTCTCGCATGCACTTCCTCCCCGCTTCTGTTCGGTCTATTTCCCTATTTGTGATTGTCACCCTATATCTTCCTCAGCTGTTGTGGTATTTATGGGGGATAATAAGTAATTGAACATTATTTTGCAGTGTTTCATTCCTTTCATTTTGTAACATATTTTCTAAGTGTAAAATTGTTTCCTTTTACAGAGCTTGTACATCACTTTTCAAATGAGCTTACTTGAAAGGAGCAAGCTTTCATAAGCAGTGCACTGATTTCACTGTCAGTGTGATTAAGAAACAACTTCAATGATAATTCATTCTTAGAGCAGCAAATATCTGGACATAATTCTGCCATTTTGAGGATCCCAACAGGAGTGAACGTACAGCACTTGTGTGATGTCGTCATGCATGACATGCAGGCACTAAGGATTCAGTACTTTTGTCCCTATCCAGAAGTCATTCATTAATTATAAGGGATGTTCTGCTAAATGCACTTTCAAATGAAACAACTTGTGATCCTTTTACAGTAGCAGGAGACAGCTTTGAATATTTGAAGTGGAGCTCGGAAGACTTTTTCCATTCACCATAGTAGATTGAAATGAACTCTGATGTAAGAATGTTTGCATCAAGTCTGGTGCAAAGAACCGGATTTAACTCCCGATGCATCTCCTGTCCCAGGTCAATTCCAACTGGAGGATTGCCAACAAATTTTACAATTCTTAAAATTTTCTTTTCACCCAATTATTCCTTCCGCCTCCCTCCCTCCTTCCTCCCAATATAATTTTCCAGCAGAGATGATTGCCAGACAAACTGCCTGCAGTCTGTTCCAGTCTGTAAAGGGAGTTTAGTACAAGAATGGTGCATGTTGGATTGCCTTCTGATGGTCTGCCAGGATGGTGAGCAGGCCAGCTTCCATCTTGCCCCATGGTCTGATGCAGAATGAGAACTCACCGTTGGGTTAGTAGAAATGCACCACCCAGTTCCCACCCCTGTCACATTCAATCTGCATAGTGCGACTAATGAATGTGTGCTATATAAAACTGTCCTGCCAATTTACTGTACATATTCCTCCTGGCCGCATCCATAATGTCTATCCTCATTGATCTATTACAAACTGTTATTTTAAGATGTCTCATGACTGCTGTAAGCCCCAGGGCGAAATACGTGCTCGGGGATCAGGAGACCAACTACCTTTATTCAGCTGCTGTAACCCAACTAAGAAGCTAGGAAAATAAACAATGTATTCTGATCACCAATACAGCTCATCTTCCTCCCAAATATCTACTCACTTGTTACAGTGCAGACACTTACACAGCCTCTGACACCAAGGTGGGTTCTTAACAGCAAAGAATGAATTTTCAGCTGATGTTAACTTATTGAGGCTCAGATACAGATGCAAAATGTTTAGTCCCAGATGTAGAATATTGTCTACCCACAGCCAATGTGCACAGTGTAGAAATCATCTTTTTTCTAGAACTGGACATTGAGTTGGGTGTGTTGACTCAAGGCTATCTTTGTATTTTTTTTCAGGTCACTGTGCCTTGAAAATCTTCGAAAGCACAAGAGTGTGGTTTGGTAACGACTGTTAGGCAATTCCCTTGTGAAGTATGGATGTCAAAGACCGCAGACACCGCTCCTTGACACGAGGCAGATGTGTGAAAGAGTGTCGATACACAAGCTCCTCACTGGACAGCGAAGAATGCAGGGTGCCAACACAGAAATCCTACAGCTCAACTGAAACCCTGAAAGCATATGATCATGATGCCAGACTACATTATGGGAGTCGTGTCACAGAGTTGGTCCACAGGGAATCTGATGAATTCTCTAGGCAAGGTAAAGGTGATTGAGTTTTTTTTATGTTGCAATGGAAGAAAAATTAAATATCAGAGAAATGTCTAGTCTCATGCAGTTCTCGCAAGTTCATCCCACATCCTTGATTCATCTCATTACCAGACTGAAATTTAATGAGGGTCTTATAAAGACAGTGAGCTGAAATCTGTATCTTGGAACTGAGTTTCAGGAAAATAGATCCCTCATATAACAGATAAACATTTGCAGTAGGATTTGTAAATCTATCTATAAGGGGAAATTTACATTGTTTTCAAATTTGCAGTACTTTTAAAGGAGGTGTTGACTATATCGGATGAAAACATGAGGGCTGTGAACTTCCTCAAGTTCTGTTCCCTTGCCAGAAGTACAGTGGGCTAGGATTTGCCGCAACCAGTCTGCCCCAGTGTTGACTAGTCCCAAGTTCCGAGGAATGATTTGCATAAAGGGGGCTCATGCCATTTATGATGCTCGTTAGGTGTCTGCTGCATGGAGGACCATGAATTTCAAAGCAGTACTCTACTACTATGTTAGCGATCAATTAGCATTAGGAAACCAGTATTTAGCTCAAATTAGAAGTTTATCTACTATGTATGTCTTCATCATGCAGGTATATTTTCCATTGGTTGCAAGTTGGAAGTGACAGATTTTCCTTTGCTGAGGATGTCATTCCACCAGTCCCACCACTTTGAGGAAAAGACAAACAAAAAAGTCCACCATTGATTGTTGTATAAACCTTGAACCAGCTGAGTGAAAGCAGCATGATTTCCATAGATAACCATTGTAGTCAGTTGATCCAGATAGCTGATATCTGTTAGGATCTGGAGAATTCTAATTGTTCTTTTTTCTTTTCATTTTCCCCTAAAGTAGCCTCTCAATCTAACCGAACACCAGTTGAAATTCCTTTCTCTTCATTACTGGTATCAGTGTTTCATTGTTTAGGTTTCCCAATTGTTGTCAAAAGTCACATTCCTAGATTTTAGTAGAATTATTGAGGTAATATTAAGTATTTTAATGGTGTACCTAATGCTGCATTAAGAATGAGCTCTCAAAGTGGTCTGGAAGCAACGTGAGAGTAGTTCAGAAGCTGTTTGAGCAAATTGCTGTCATTCCCATTAGACTCTATTGCCTTCCTCAGCAAAAAAATGAAGAAAGCCATTGGAAAGGGGGATTGGAAGCAAAGCATCAATTATTAAAATTCTATTAAGGATAAGAAAATAATGACAAGCTTGTGATTGTAGTTCTTTTACCAGACAGAACAGGTGAGGTTTCAGAAACGAGGTTTGTAATGGGGCAAATTAACCTTGCGTGGGGTTCTCTCTGTGAACCCTTCAGTACAAGAAGATGTGGTAAACAAAAACTGTGAAAGATGTTCAAGTGCCCTCCCCTTACTGGTTTACACGAAGGACATGATAGAGGAGCTACACATCAGCTTTATTTGGACATCATTGTATAAAAAATAGAGAGCTTTCTATATTTATGTGATTTCAGAACAGGTAAATCCATATTTTAAATGGCTTCAGCCAGCTGTATCTCTGGGAGGTCTGCATGATAAATAATCCTACTGTGCAAAAGTTGTTATATGGTGAACATGTGACTGGCTTCAAGCAATTAGATACAGTTATTATATTCAGCAGGAAATGTCTAAAAGGGGTTTCTTTGTTCTTACAGTGCCATTGTTCATAAAATCAATTAAGTTAAAAATTGCTTGGTGGCTAAAGCAGTTTATTTGAAATTTTAAGCTGTTCAGCTTGAGAGACATTGGAACAGATAATTTTCATATTCCTGAATGCTGAGCCATTTTGGGAAATGTGTGAAGAAAGTGGAAATATCCAAACATTAAACATCTTTTCACACGCGATACAAGATCTGTTAACTATGTGTCAGTCTACTTCAAAGAAATTATGATAGCTTAAAAGACATTTCATGGCATAAATCATAGCTCCAGCTGTTGAGCTTTGGTTCTGGTGAGAGATCGGAATTACATGGGTAAACTGGAGTTCACATCATCTAGATGCATCTTAAAGGTTCAGCAAGATACGAACTTGACTCTTCCATTCAAAAGTAGTGTTGTTTGTCATTATGCTGTAAAAATGCATTCTTTAAAGGGTGGACTGATTTATTTTTGTTCTGCAAGTATTGCACTGTTTTAGTGTCTTGCAGTTAAGCACGATTTCAGTTCAGAAAGATTTTGTCTGCTTAGAAAAGTGCCTTTTAGTCACAACAATGTTGGATTAAAAACCAAAACTACAATACAATTTATAAACTTGCACATCTCTATGTCTCCTAACTACCACTGTTGGTGACCAGAAGGGACTGAATGTCAAGTTTGTTAGTTTTACTTGTTTGTTTGTGTTAGTGTGTAAGCACAACCTATCTGATTTTTATTATGATGATCAATGTCTTATTGCTTGTTGGTGTTCATTTCTTACATTTTTGCTCTGGATCTGGGAAGCAACAGTATGGGAAAGCCTCATTACAACCTTGTGTTTGAGAGCCATCTTAAATAAAATATGAGGACATATCAAGTTATAAAAGATAAGTTGCAGGGTAGTTAGGAATAGTGAGATTCATGAGTCACTGTGGTTTTGTGCAGCTTGCTTAATTGCCTTAGGGGTTGGAGAGAAATTTCCCCGGAGTTTTTCCTAAATTGGCCACTTTTTTTTTGCCTCGCCATGGAGATTGTATGCCGAGGATGTTAGTGGGAGTCAAGTTGATGGTGTATGTGGATGCACTATGTCTGGATAGGGAAGTGTTTATGGACTTAACAGTACTTCCTCTCCTTTCAGTATGTTTAAATAAATTGCCGAAGTGTGAATCATTTTTAAAATACTTTGTCCATGACAGGTTAATTTTCATTTTTTTCCCACTATTTAAGAATAAAGTATACACTCTTGCCCTCTAACCTTCATCCCTTCGTGACAGAGCCTAGTTTCTCAAAGAAAGCTCATGCAGGGACCTAACTCTTGGGAATTCCACATACAACCACCAGAGAGTAGAAGATCAAGACTATAGCTGAGTAATTCATTGCTATTTGGTCCCTCTTCCTACCCATGAGGATACATGTGGCCATCACTATCTGTCTTTAGTCCAGTAACAAGGTCTAGATTGGGAACCTACTGTGCGAGAAGTAATGGGTAGATATTCATGCTCTGGGGCAGCCTCCATTAACAGCAAACTTCAAAATCTACTCTTGCTACGGTTTAAAACATTCCATCTCCTATTCAGCAGCAATAATTAGTATCAAGGAATAAGCTGTTATTTACATTTCACAATCTGATCTCTTTAAAACAATTTCAATTTCTATTTCCAAAAAAGTACAACTTTTAAGACACTATTCTGCTTCTATTCGGGACCATCTCCAATTCTGAGATTGGTGGCCTAATTGGCAAACATCATTCAATCCCAAATCACCGAGATTATTTGACATTCTTAAATTTGAATCTTTTCTTAATGTTGTGCATCTAAGTGTGCTTCTATCTTCATCCTTTTATTTTTCCTTTCATTTTTTGCAAAAACGATTCACTCACAAAATTTTTCTGTGACTCTGGGAATATATTGAGTGTGAATTTCATCTCTGTAGTACTGCCTCCAGTGGCACAATGGAAGCCAATCCACCTGTGGGGAAGCACGCTGTGCCAGTTGTCACCTCTGACACGGCCCACACAGTGTATCCTCTTGAAAAGGGTGCCAACACAGGCATCCCCTGCATGCACAGGAAGCAGATGAACTGATGCGATCCTGATGTCATACAGCCCTACAGGCTGATGTGACTCTTATTGCCCAAAAATTGGACCACGCTAATCCATTGTATGAATTGGCACATCACCAAATGAGGATCAGACATTCAGCTGCAAGTGGGGCCCAGCATTAGCTTATTTAAAGGGTCAGGCACCCAACTTGTAGGTAAGATGATTTTTAAGAACTTCTGTTATTGAAAAGTGTCTGGAGTACTGTGGAGTTTTGTGGTGAGTTCCTGGATTTGGTGGGGAGTGTTGCTACATCCTCACAGGACGGCAGAGGAGCAAGTGACCAGTCCATACAAAGACTGAACATGTATGGGGACTGCAGTTGCAGTGCCACTGGGTCTGCAACACGATAGGTGTGATAGAGAAGATGCTGCAGAGAGGGAAAGCTGTGAACGATGTCTTCTGCCAACTTGGAGCCAGACTCCATCATGCACCTTGAGATTAACAGGAGGTGAGTCAATGCACCCAGCATCTCATTGTGAATGCCCATCAGCACTCTTCTGTATGCTGCCCCATCGAGGTCCTTACCTGAGTCACATGTAGCAGAACTGGTCTTCAACTTTACCCGACAGTGAGCTGGCAGTCCTTTATACCTGACCTAGCTGCAGCCCACTAGTGCCGGTGACTCATCTCATGCTGATCTTAACTCTATACTTGCGTTCAAAGTACATGCAGTGCCAGAATCTGAGCTGGTGGCTGCGAGTGCCAGATTGAGTACAGACATCCCCCTCCAGTTCTGCTTTGCTTCCTTCTATTGTTTAGTTTAGTTTAGAGATACAGCACTGAAACAGGCCCTTCGGCCCACCGAGTCTGTACCGACCATCAACCACCCACCTGTACTAATCCGACACTAATCCCATATTCCTACCACATCCCCACCTGTCCCTATATTTCCCTACCACCTACCTATACTAGGGGCAAGTTATAATGGCCAATTAACCTATCAACCAGCAAGTCTTTGGCATGTGGGAGGAAACCGGAGCACCCGGAGGAAACCCACGCAGACACAGGGAGAACTTGCAAACTCCGCACAGGCAGTACCCAGAATTGAACCCGGGTCGCTGGAGCTGTGAGGCTGCGGTGCTAACCACTGCGCCACTGTGCCGCCCTTGCGCCAGCTTATCCTGCAAGAGAAAGAGCAGATGTCAGTGATTATGTGGCACTATACTTGGGTGATGTGCCTGCCATAGCTGAATTGCTGGAGATATGTGAAAGCAGCAAGAGGTGTGTGTGAGGCTGACAACATTAGTATGTGTGTGAGGGTAAGGTACAGCATCTGGATGTTAGCCGTGAGTCCTCAGTGCCAGAGTGTATTGTGTGGTGAGTGATGGGGTGTGATGCATTGAGCAGCTTAAAAGTATGTGTGATGTTTGTTGTTGGATTGCACTCCTGCTTGGTCAATCAATTTCATGTACATGAACTCTGGACACCAATAATTTTTTTACAATGATAAAATCCTTGAGCAAATCATTAAAAATAAAAGAAACATTTGCAGTTATATAGTGCCTTTCATGACCTCAGGACTTGCCAAAATGATTTATAGCAAATTATGCACTTTTTGAAGTGTAGTCACTATTGTAAAGAAGGAAACACTGCAGGTAATTTGCACACAGCAAGTTCTTACAAAGATCAATGTGATAATGAGCACATGTGCCATGTGAAGATACATTCACTGATCTCGACCACCTGTGTGAGGCCATTAGACTTCTTGTGGTACTGCTGCTAGGACATTGCGGCCAAATGACAGGAATTAATCTCCATGGCCACTGCTCCCACCCTCTTCTGAGGGTGGTTGTTGAGGGCCTCTTGACCCCCCGCAGAACCATGGCATCTCTCCTCCTGTTCACCTCGACAACTAAGATCTCCAGTGCCGCATCCGTGACCTTGAAGCCCTCTCTCTGCCCAGATAATCCTTGTTTAGTATTGCATCCTGTAATTCAGTGCAGCTTCCCTTTAAGAATAGAGGGCCGGCCGCACACTGTGCTATCAGCACAATGTTGTTCAACATCGCCCGCAGCCCCCTCCCCAAGTGAGCGCAGAGGCAGCCAGCATCAGAGGAACCACTTGGCCTAACGCTGCTATCATGTAAATGAGGTGGCAGCATTAAATCACAAATCATGATTACCCTTCACATTCAAAAAATGGGGCATACCAATTTTAGTCTATTATGTCCCCAATATCTGGTCATTCTGTTGGCACTGATTTTTTGTTTCACCACTAGAGCACCTGTTTGTCAGGCACTGCATCCAACTTTTGCGGATATCCTGCTACATGTCCTTATTTCAAATGCTTCCGATATTCTAAGTGGTTCCGCATTTGGTGTCCAGATTTAGCTGTCGAATGGATGTAACATTTGGATGTTTGTTGTTGGATTGCACTCCTGCTTGGTCAATCAATTGCATGTACATGAACTCTGGACACCAATAATTTTTTACAATTATAAAATCCTTGAGCAAATCATTAAAAATAAAAGAAACATTTGCATTTATATAGTGCCTTTCACAACCTCGGGACTTGCCAAAATGATTTATAGCAAATTATGCACTTTTTGACGTGTAGTCACTATTGTAAAGAAGGAAATACTGCAAGCAATTTGCACACAGCAAGTTCTTACACACATCAATGTGATAATGAGCAACTAATCTGCTGTAGTGATGTTGGTTAAGGGACATCAGGGTAACTCCCCAGCTCTTCTTTGAAAGAGTGTCATGAGATCTGAGAAGGCAGAACGAGCCTCGGTTTACAGTCTCATTTGAAGGATGGCACCTTTGACAATGCAGCACTCTCTTAGCACTGCACCGGAGTATCAGCTCTGGAGTGGGGCTGAAACCCACAACACTGAGCCAAGATTGCTACCCATTGAGCCATGGCTGAGGATGGCATAATGGTGCAGGATTTGGAGGAATTTTCCACATAATTTAAAAGCCACAGGATCGCAGCAGCACCATGACATTGCACAGGTGCTCAGCTCTGGAGATCCCAGTTATCTGTGAGCTCACCAGGTAGTTACTCTGTCTGCTAATAAACACAAAGGGAGAGAGTTGGGTTAACTGAGTTTTTATGGACAGCATTTTTGCTGTATGTTGACATGGTGCCTGGTGGTGTCTAAAATGAACCAGATTACTGACATCACAGAAGTCTGTTGACAACCAATTGCAGTGCCTGTGAAGAAGGGCAGTGGACCTTGAAACAAAGTGCTAAATGTTGCATTTGAATATGTTATGGTGGGAAGTTACATTCGGCACTGAATCATTAGCACAGATTCAGATTTTGTTTGCATTTTTTTTAAGCATTTGCGATTAAAAAAGTAGGAGCCATGAAATGGCCACATTGTTAATGGAGCTGCAGTTATGCAGAAGAAAGGCATTAGAGCACAGATTTCTATTTATGATGGCCTGCCTTTGTTTTGACTGAATACATATGAATTAAGAGCAGAAGTCGGCCATTCGGACCCTTTCGCCTGCTCCGCCATTCAATAAGATCATGGCTGATCTGTTTGTGTCTCGAATTCCACACTCCCATCTACCCCTGATAATCTTTGATTCCCTTGCGTAACAAGAATCTTTCTACCCCCGCCTTAAAATTATTCAATGACCTCGCCTCCTACACCTTCTGAGGCAGAGAGTTCCAAAGTCGCACAACCCTCTGAGAGAAGAAAAATTCTCCTCATCTCTGTCCTAAAAGGGCAACCCCTAATTTTAAGAGTGCCCCTTAGTTCTGGACTCCCACACAAGAGGAAACATCATTTCTGCATCCACCTTGTCAAGATCGTTCAGGATCTTATATACTTCAATCAGGTCTCCCCTCACTCTTCTGAACTCCAGTGAAAACAAGCCCAGTCTGTCCAACCTTTCCTCATAAAACAACCCTCTCATTCCAGGTATCAATCTAGTAAACCTTCTCTGAACCGCCTTCAATGCATTCACATCCTTCCTTAAATAAGGAGACCAAAACTGCACACAGTATTCGAGATGTGGTCTCACCAAGGCCCTGTATAACTGAAGCATAACATTCTTACTTTTATTTTCAATTTTTCTCATATTAAAGGATAGCATTCCAATGGCCTTCTTTCTTTCATGTTGTACCTGCATACTAACTTTTTGTGACTCATGCACTAGAACACCCAGATCGCTCTGCACCTTGGTGTTTTGCAGTCATTCTCCATTTAAGTAATATTCTTCTTTTTTATTCTTCCTGCCAAAGTGAACAACTTCACATTTTCCTACATTATACTCCATCTGCCAGATTTTTGCCCACTCTTGCAACCTATCTCTGTCAGTCTGCAACCTCCTTATGTCCTCTTCACAACATATTTTCCTACCTATCTTTGTGTCATCTGCAAATTTAGCTACCAAGCCTTCGCTCCCCTTATCTAAGTCGTTGATATAAATTGAAAAAGTTGAGGCCCCAGCATAGACCCCTGCGGGACTCCACTTGTCACATTGTGCCAATTAGAAAAGGACGCATTTATGTATACTCTCTGTTTTCTGCCAGCCAGCCAATCTTCTTTCCATGCTAATATGTTGCCCCCTACACCATGAGCTCCTACTTTGCGTTATAACCTTTTATGTGGTACCTTGTTAAATGCCTTCTGGAAATCCAAGTACAGTCCGTCAATGGGCTCCCTTTTATCTACGGCACATGTTACTCCTTCAAAGTACTCCAATAAATTATAGAGGAGGTACAGACAGACAGACTGCTCTCTTGTATCTGTGTAAACTGGTGAAGTGTCAGAATTGACGTGGCCTTTTTATTCATTATTTATGATTTAAAACTTTTTATTGTACTGCTTTCAGCAGTTTCTGGTGCAAGTCATACACTTTCTGTGCCTTTTACACCCACAAGAAGCCATCTCCTGAACAAAAAGAAATTTGCAAATGGCCAGGCTATGGGCCAGGAAAGTCATTTGCGCTTTTTGCTTCTGTGACAGCTGTAATAATGTTCAAACATAATCCTGTTTGCTAGTCTGAATTGACAAAATAATCTTGTTCATTATCACCTTGGCATGCCTGACAAACTGTAATGTTGGACAGTCCTTCCAAAACAACAGTCACAGTACGTCACAATTTCAGTGACACTACATTCAAGGTGCTGATCATTTATCAGAGCCTCCAAATGGTTTGTAATTGTGCTTCAGTTCCTCCTGATCAGTCTTTAACAAGGCCATATAATCTCCTGTCTTTTCATTGAAGTTCATTGTTCCATTTTTGGAAGCAGCAAGATTGGCTGTCAAAGCACAAACCATAAATAGTTCATTAGCATTTTCCCATAGATTCCACCACCTTTTACGAAAAGCTACTGTTTGAATATATTGATCAAATGGAGGGACCTAAGCTCTAATGTGTCTATCTCCCTGTCTCAGTCCATATCACCAACTGTACAGCCTGGGTTTTACCACGGCTGACCATCTGTTGCCATGGTTGGTTGTGGTAAATGGACAGGAATTTCATCCTGCTAAAACTCCACCTACTTTATGCACGGATGTTATTTCCGAGCAGTGAAAATAGCAGCTTTGGAAGGGTCCATCTCCAACGAATGGAGATTCCATTTAAGAGATTCCTAGTCAAAAAGAAAAAGGAAGCATTTGTAAGGGCTGGAAGGCTAGGAACAGACAAAGCACTTGAGGAGTATAAAGACAGTAGGAAGGAACTTAAGCAAGGAGTTAGGAGGGCTAAAAGGGGTCATGAAAAGTCATTGGCAAACAGGATTAAGGAAAATCCCAAGGCTTTTTATACATATGTAAAGAGCAAGAGGGTAACCAGGGAAAGGGTTGGCCCACTCAAGGACAGAGATGGGAATCTATGTGTGGAGCCAGAGGAAATTGGCGAGGTGCTAAATGAGTACTTTGCATCAGTATTGACCAAAGAGGAGTTGGTGGATGATGAGCCTAGGGAAGAGAGTGCAGATAGTCTCAGTCATCTCATTATCAAAAAGGAGGAGGTGTTGGGTGTCTTGCGAAGCATTAAGGTAGATAAGTCCCCAGGGCCTGATGGGATCTACCCTAGAATACTGAGGGAGGCAAGGGAGGAATTTGCTTGACCAAAATCTTTGCATCCTCATTGGCTACAGGTGAGGTCCCAGAGGACTGGAGAATAGCCAATGTTGTTCCTTTGTTTAAGAAGGGTGGCAAGGATAATCCAGGAAATTATAGGCTGGTGAGCCTTACGTCAGTGGTAGGGAAACTATTAGAGAGGATTATTCGGGACAGGATTTACTCCCATTTGGAAACAAATGAACTTATTAGCGAGAGACAGCATGGTTTTGTGAAGGGGAGGTCGTGTCTGACGAATTTGATTGAGTTTTTTGAGGAAGTGACGAAGATGATTGATGAAGGAAGGGCAGTGGATGTTATCTATATGGACTTTAGTAAAGCCTTTGACAAGGTCCCGCATGGCAGACTGGTGCAAAAGGTGAAGTCACACAGGGTCAGAGGGGAGCTGGCAAGATGGATACAGAACTGGCTCGGTCATAGAAGACAGAGGGTATCAGTGGATGGGTGTTTTTCTGAATGGAGGGATGTGACTAGTGGTGTTCCGCAGGGACCAGTGCTGGGACCTTTGCTGTTTGTAGTATATGTAAATGATTTGGAGGAAAATGTAGCTGGTCTGATTAGTAAATTTGCGGACGACACAAAGGTTGGTGGAGTTGTGGATAATGATGAGGATTGTCAGAGGATACAGCAGGATATAGATCGGTTGGAGACTTGGGCGGAGAAATGGCAGATGGAGTTTAATCCGGACAAATGTGAGGTAATGCATTTTGGAAGGCCTAATGCAGGTGGGAGGTATACAGTAAATGGCAGAACCCTTAGGAGTATTGACAGGCAGAGAGATCTGGGCGTACAGGTCCACAGGTCACTGAAAGTGGCAACGCAGGTGGATAAGGTAGTCAAGAAGGCATACAGCATGCTTGCCTTCATCGGTCGGGGCATAGAGTATAAAAATTGGCAAGTCATGTTACAGCTGTACAGAACCTTAGTTAGGCCACACTTAGAATATTGCGTGCAATTCTGGTCGCCACACTACCAGAAGGACGTGGAGGCTTTGGACAGGATACAGAGGAGGTTTACCAGGATGTTGCCTGGTCTGGAGGGCGTTAGTTATGAGGAGAGTTTGGAAAAACTCGGATTGTTTTCACTGGAACCACGGAGGTGGAGGGGCGACATGATAGAGGTTTACAAAGTTATGAGTGGCATGGACAGAGTGGATAGTCAGAAGTTTTTTCCCAGGGTGGAAGAGTCAGTTACTAGGGGACATAGGTTTAAGGTGCGAGGGGCAAAGTTTAGAGGGGATGTGCGAGGCAAGTTCTTTGCACAGAGGGTGGTGAGTGCCTGGAACTTGCTGCCAGGGGAGGTGGTGGAAGCAGATACGATAGCGACGTTTAAGAGACATCTTGACAAATACATGAATAGGAAGGGAATAGAGGGATATGGGCCCCGGAAGTGCAGAAGGTGTTAGTTTAGGCAGGCATCAAGATCGGCGCAGGCTTGGCTGGCTGAATGGCCTGTTTGTGTGCTGTACTGTTCTTTGTTCTTTGTTAAGTATGTATTTATGTATGTGTTTTCTGGACCTGTTTATCTGCAAGCCACTTGCTATTCTTCGAGTAGGCAAGATAGCTAGACAAGAAGAGGCCCATTCAAAACTTTTAACGTTTGTTGTAGCACAATGGCATTTCTGTGTGTCTTCGCTGTGAATTGTACCATGCTGCAATATTGTTTCTTTCAATTGAAGTTATTGACATCAATATAAAATAGTCACCAAGAAATCCAATAGACAATTCAGAAGAAATTTCTTTCTCCAATGAGTGGTGTGAATATGGAACTCGCTACCACAGGGAGCGGTTGAAGCAAATAGTATAGATGTATTTAAGGGGAAGCTAGACAAGCATATGACGGAGAAGGGGATAGAGTTACGATGATAGATTTAGATGTGGAAAGATGGGAGAAGGCATGAGTGGAGCACAAATGCCAGCATGGACTGTGCTGTTTATCCTATGTGATATAATTCTATGTAATGATTAACATAGCATTGAAGTAATGTACTTATGGCGGGCAGCCATAAAGACGGGGCTAAAGTGTGGCAAGTCGAAGAGACTTAGTAGTTGGCAGGAAAAAAGACAGAGGCGCAAGGGGAGAGCCAACTGCCCCGGCAAACAAATTTCTCTGCAGCACCTGTGGAAGAGCCTGTCACTCTAGAATTGGCCTTTATAGCCACTCCAGGCGCTGCTTCACAAACCACTGACCACCTCCAGGCGCTTATCCATTGTCTCTCGAGATAAGGAGGCCAAAGAGAAGTAATGTACTTGATAATATGATATAATTTTCTTCAAACTTTGAGACTAATGTTTGAAAGATGACAAATCTATTGTCAGGTTGTTGCATTTTGATTCATCCCCTTGCTTATTCCTCACTCAGCTTGTGTTAATTGGCTGTGATAACAAATCTGTTCTCAAGTGCAATTAAAGTTTTTATTTTCAATTTGACTTCTGATTTCCCATCCCATCAGTTGTATGTTTGAAAGCTCCAGAAGTATTTATATATCCATCATTTTCAATAGGCCTGCAGATGTCCTATTTTGATTGTAAATGCTGTTCTTTTTTTTTAAATGTGGTAAATTGCTTTTCATAACTTTTGAAGTGACCACTGACTGTTTTTTTCACTGTCTCTTTCTTTGTATCCACCTGTGAGTTTGAATTCTTATTCCCAGTCATCCCTGCGTGACTGGTGTTTGGCAGACAGCCAGACAGTACAGTGATGATGGAAAAGCAGGATAATGGAGACTGCAAGCCACTTTAAACCACTTCAAGGACTTTGGTTATTTATTGAGTTATTTATTTTTAAGGTTTTTTTAATGTTTTCTGGATGAGGCCATAAGCCGATTTGGAGGTCAGCAGAGGGATCTGTTACAGAAAAACAGAAGTAGCAACCTCTATGTATCAACAAACATTAGATGCACTTGCACTAGAAATTCAGCAGCAACAAAAATAGTTTGATCCTTAAATTAATGCTAAATTTATGTAGCGTAAATCAGGTATTAAGTCCCGAGCTGATGATGAAACAAAGCAAGGTGAAACTTCTTCACCAAGGGAGTCTTATTCTGCTTCACACCAGTATCAGGTTTGAACCTTGTCTCTGGATTCAGGCTGCAGTTATACTCCAATCGCAAGTGTTGGTGTGAAGAGAGGTCACTTCACACCAACCCTACATCTGCAGTGTAAATGCAATCTAAAACAGAAGGGTTAATCTCAATTCATGAACAGCATCTCAGGGGAGTGCAATGTCGTACAGGTTCATCTGCTCTGTTCCTCATTGATGGGTAAACCAACTGAAATTACTAAAATTACAAAGCAACAGTCTAGTGTGTGAATGGATTAGTGTTCCAGTGGAAGCCATGCATTTACAACGAAAATAGGACATCTGCAGGCCTGTTGCAAATGATGTATATATACATACTTCTTGAGCTTTCAAACATACAGCTGATGGGATAGGAAATCAGAAGTCAAATTGAAAATAAAAGCTAATTGCACCAGAGAACAGATTCATTATCACAGCCAATTAACACAAGCTGAGTGAGGAATAAGCAAAGAGATGAAACAAAATGCAACAATCCACCTGACAATAGATGTCATCTTTCAAACATTAGTCTCAAAGTTTGAAGAAAATGATATATTATCAGGTATATTACTGCCTACTGTTTGGAAGCATTTACACTGTCAACCACAATATATATGTCACTGCTTGTTTGGCTATCAAAACACTGGGGAAGTGTTTGGCAGATTAGTGCATGTCCATTGAGTTACTCTGACTCTGATCCAGACATTTTTATTTAACATGTCCAATTTACAACAGCTTGCATTTACATCATACTATTAACATGGGAAAATGTCCAGCGTACCTTCACAAATGCATAATTGGTCTAAAATTGACATCCAACAAAAGAAGGAGATGTTAGGAAGGGTGACTAAAAGCTCGGTCAGAAAGGTAGGTTTTAAGGCGTGGTTTAAAGAATAAGAGAGGTGGAGAGCTTTAGGGAGGGCATTCTAGTGATTAGGGTTTAGATGGCTGAAGGCATGGCTGTCACTGATGGGGCGAAGGGAAGGAAGGATATGTAAGATACCAGACTTGGAAGAATACAAAAGGTTGTAGGGCTGGAGGAGGTTACGTAGATAAGGAGGAGTGAGGTCACTCCATCTCTCCCCCATCAACTATATTTTAAAGTTCAAAAGAAATTTGTAAACATAGTAGGCATGATGATCTCGTTGGTGCAAAAACATTTTCCTTCCTTTGCTAGTTTCATGGACATTTGGAATCCTTACTTGAACAAGTTAAAAATTAATGTATGGGGAAACCTAGCAATGTGATGTTCCCACAGAATGGGTAAGAAGAGTTTAGAGAGACATGATGGCTGGAATTTTATCTGGTGACGGGGGTCTCGACAGCCAGAAAAAATGACGCCAAGAACCCTGTGTCGCCTCTTCTGTGGGAGGCCCACCGAATCTAATACCAATTAGGCACTTAACTGGACAGCGGTGGGCCTTCCATGGGATCAAGGACCCTGGCAACGGAAATCCCGCCCTTGGAGAGCCTACCGGTCAATCAGAGGCCTGCAGCTCTTGCAGTGAGCAGTGCCACTGTGGAGGCTGTGGCTACTGCCAGTGGAACACCTGCTCAAGGCCAGGATTGACACTGAACCCAGGCCACCTGTAGATCAGTGTGGGAGGGGTGTCGTGGGTAGGGGTTCCTGGGGTGCGGGCAGTAGTAAGGGCAGAGGGTGGCTCAGTGGACCTCACCCTTCCTGATGCTGGGTCCCTCGCTCAGGCACTAAGTGCCTTTTAACGAGGGCATCCACCACCCCCACCCCGACCTCCCCACTCACTCCCACAGAGCAGGGAAGCAGCCTGCATGGTTTTTCATGCAGTGCTTCCCGTGCGGCAACAGTTAAGGGCCTCAATTGGCAGCGAGGCGGGAAGGCCATTCACAGGCCTTCCTACACCTGCCTTAATTTTGGCGGTGGCAGGAAGATACCCCACCCCCGCCCCTCCAGCCACAATCCCACTATTTTCTGCTCTCCCCACCTCCAAACCTGCCGCAGGGGAGAGCATGAAATTCCCCCCAACATTTCAGGACTGAGATTTCCTGTAAAAGACCAAAATGGCAAGCCTTTAGGAAGCAATGTATCAAGTTGTCTAATAAAACTTATCAGGGATCATAGCAGCCATTTGGATTGAGGGAATTGTAGATAAACAATCCTGTAATTTTTTTACTGTTTAGATAAAATTGCACAGCATTTACGCAATGACATTATCTCTCTCCCCTTCAGCCTCCTTTCTGATAATATCTTAACCCAAGCTACATAAGCGATTATGTCCTAACACCATGTCCATTGCTACATTTATTCGTTTACATTTTGAATTGTGCAAGAAAAGTTCAGTGCTTGACAGCTCTAGTTCTTGGCCCTTCATATTAGGTCCATCCACAAGAGGAAACTCTTGGTGAGTTTAAGTAACCAACATTTTGGCCATATAGAAAACAGGGGGAATATGCTTTAGAGTTTTCATAATGGGGAAGTATGGATAGGAGAGATTGATATGGTTGTCTTTTGTTTCTTAGATGGGCCAAATGATCTTAAATTGCTCACTTCAGCTCTTAAGATCACTAAGGGCATGTATTTCTGCTTCAGGAGAAGCTGAAATTTTCATTCACTGTCTGTATTTGTGATGAACTTTTATTGTTGCAATTACAAGTTAACATTTTTAAAGAGTTTGATTTTTTAACTTGCCATTTTGGGATTTGAACTCACAACGTTTCAGTTGCTCATCTAGTATCAGAACTACTATGGCTATGGTGCTCAAGTGTCAGGATTTTGAGCTCGTTTATGCAGTTTCCCACCTAAGGAAAAGAGGTGCGAAATTTAAAAGCTGAATACCAAATGTCAATCTGGTGATGTTGTGGTAAGAAGACAGCTATGTAACATTGCAAATCTAGGTTCAAGACCTGGGGCTGTCTGAACACTAATTCCAGGCATGGATGCATGTATCATCATGCCCAATTTTATATGATGCTTGTTATTCCACGCTCCATAAAACAGTGCTAAACTTAACATTTTATATCAGTTGCTGTGAGCTTCAGGAAGTGGGAGGCACCCCCTCCTTTGTGAACCTACATTTATTAATACAGTGGGACTGAAAATTATAACACTGCATTTGTATAGAGGCTTCTGCTCACACAGGGAGGTCTGGTGCAATGATCTCCAGGCAGATGCAAAATGGTACAAGCAAGCATTTTAGACAATAGCAGGCAAAAAGTTATGTATGGGTAGAGCATATGCTTTGCAAAGGTGTAAAAGGCATAATAACACTGCCTCAAAATGTGGCAGTATTTTGAGAGGAGAACAGAAAAAGATGGGTCCACTACCAACTGAGTGGGAAAATGATTTCTACCCATGACACCAAATAAGGGAACAAAAATACGGCAGAAACAAGCTCTTGAGATGTGAAACTAAGGGAAGGGACAAGAGAGCTTCTGAGCTTCAGCAGAAAACAAGGCAAGTTGGAGGGAAATACCGTAAAGTTAAGAAATGAAAAAGAAGTGAGCTGGGCTCTCTGGTTCATATGTGGTGATTTGAGGTGGTGTTCAGTTTGAGGTGCAGAAAAAAGGATAATACTTCCATGAGTGAGAAAAAAAGTAAAATCATTCTTAGTACTTTCATATAGAATTATATATACATATGTAACTTTATATAGAACTATAGAATATAGAATACATATAGAATTTTGCTCATTACAGGACATTGCTTACATTATTTAAAAGGAGAATATCAGAGAATTTCAAAGGCTGTAGTTTGTTAACAAAACATGAATATCATTATGCCTTCTCACTGTTCAATGTTGACTTTCTACAGATTCTATCTGTATTGTAATCCACTGGAATTGTTTTACAATACTTGTGCGCAAATCAATTTTAATCATCTTCTAACTGCAGTAACAGCAGTCAACCAATTTTTTGAATATATACTATATTTTTGGTACTGTCGAGTGCCCCTCTGAATTTCACAAAATGCACAACAATTGTCATTGTCATCAACATCTGAGCCAGAAAATTACTTTTGGTGTTGTCAGCAGTTGAATGCTTAAAGGTTTCATATGGCATTCCCTGTGCTATTATAAAGCGGGAGTCAGCCCATTTCAAATTAATGTCTGTGCTAAAATAGCAGCAGAATGTGATATGGATGTGTTAATCTTTTGTCTACTGATATCACTGGCTGTAACTTCTAAGCTATAATCTTCGAACCTAATACTTTTGAGTTCTTGGTCCTGAATAAGAAAAAGAATCATAAAATGTTTACACCAAACTTTAATATCATCAGGCACATTTTCTGGTGAAAATTTTAAAGAATACTACATTTGGAAAAGATACATGTCAGCCAAACCATTTATTTATTTATTTAGAGATACAGCTCTGAAATAGGCCCTTCGGCCCACCGAGTCTGTGCAGACCAACAACCACCCATTTATACTAATCCTACATTAACCCCATATTCCCTACCACATCCACACCTTTCTCCTACCACCTACCTACACTAGGGGCAATTTACAATGGCCAATTTAGCTATCAACCTGCAAGTCTTTGGCTGTGGGAGGAAAGTGGAGCACCCGGCGGAAACCCACGTGGTCACAGGGAGAACTTGCAAACTCTGCACAGGCAGCACCTCGAACTGAACCTGGGTCGCTGGAGCTGTGAGGCTGCGGTGCTAACCACTGCGCCACTTTTTATCCCACCACCTCCAGTCCTTCAGTATGTTTATCACTATTTCCGATCCTGCAGTATTTGACCTTCCATATTTAAATCTTTAGTCTTACATTTCCAATTTTAATTCACCATCACTAATCATTCAATGAGTTGATTCCTCTATCTCCAATTGTTGGATGGGTTTATCCCACCACCTCTACTAAGTTTATCCTTCATCTAACCCTTCACTCTATTTATCTACCCTTCTCCAATACTTCACTGTTTATCTCTTTCTAATCTTGAAGGTTTAGATGCAGGAGTAATAAATGCACTCCAATCTCTCACTGCACTTATTCTCTCTACATCCTATCTTTCAATTCATATCTTTGCATCTCCAATCCCTTGGTGATTCTTTCTCTGCTTTTGTGCAACATCTAATTCTTTGTAATCCTACTGCTGCTGTTCACTGGCCCTTTTTTAATATCAACAACAAATGTCCAGTTAATTATTCTTTCAGTAAAGGAGCTGTGCTCACTATATTTTTTAAAATTTCTTCTTATTTCAAAAATATCTTTGTGCTAATAACTAGCCTGATAATCAGAATAATGATTTTGCTTTTAAACTCTTTAGATAATGTTTCCCTTAAAGCAAATGGCCTCACGTCTGTCTTCCTTCATGTCTCCAATTGATCCAATAGTGAGCCTGTCACCACATCTATAAAATGGGGTCAGGCTTCAAGTGGACAGGAACCTGTACACACAGTCTATTCCACCTGCCTGTAGCAGGAATGTGATGATGTTTGAAATATTTGCATGAGTTAACGGTTCAGATTTTGTGCTTACCCTTCTTACTTTTTGGTTGGCTGATTGTGGATTGTCGAACCACAACAACTCAATTGTCAGAAGACCATTCAAGGCTTCTTTTGTTTCAAACAACTTTTGTTGAATAAAGAAGTTTGAGATTATTCTCTCATTTTATCCACTTTTACACATTTTGTCCTTAATGTCCTGGAATGCCAACAACCTGCTCTCAGGCCTCCATAACTGTTGCCGCCTGAAGGCCAACAACCTGCTCTCAGGCCTCCATAACTGTTGCTGCCTGAACGCTAACAAGGTGACTGAGTCAGCAAGCATGAAGCTGAGTTCTTACTTGGACTTCCAGTTGAGGATGTTCAACTCAATGTTTTTTGGCTGCATTAGTGATGTAAAAATTGATCAGCATACTCACAAAAACTCATAACCTCCAGCTGGAATGGCCTGTTTGAACATGGTCATTTTAACTCTGGAAATTGAGTTTGAATCTGACTCAGTTGAAAGGGATCTATTAGGGGATGTTGGCAAGGCCCCATTTATTGTTCATCCCTAATTCCCCTGAGAAGGTAGTGATGAACAGTTTCAGTCCTTCTAGTGATGGTGCTGCCCTAATGCTGTAAGGTAGAGAATTCTAGGAAAAAATTTTTTTTTTTCCCAAAATATACTTTATTCATAAAAATCTGCAAAAATTACATTGCCAAACAGTTTCAAACAGCACCAAAAAATACAAACATTGCAAGGGAGATCAGTTTCCTTCTATACTATCATGAGTTTCTTCACAACCCTTCCAGTTCACTACATGATCCAGCGACCGGATGCTGTGTGGTTTGGAGGGGTATTTTAGAATTGATGGTGTTCCAACAACATTGCTGCTGTTGTCCTTCTTGGTGCTAGTGTTCACTGGGGAGGGAGGTGCTGCTGAAGTAATCATGGTGAGTTGCTGCCGTGCATCCTGTAGATACCACATACTGCAGCCACAGTCTAGTGATGAAATCGATGGATACTCAGTCCAATGGTAGGGGTGTTGATCACACAAACAGCTCTTTTCTGGATCGTGTTGATATGCGTGAAGGCTGTTGTGGCTGTTCCCATCCAGACGGTGAGTATTCCATCATGCTCCGCTCTTGAACTTTGTAGATGTTGCAGAGGATTTTAGGTGAGCCACTTGTTACTTCTGTCAACTTCTCCCAGGTTCTTGTAATCATGATGTTGATGTGACTGGACCAATTAACCTTCTGTTCAAAGGTTATAACCTATCTTTTCTCCCTACAGATGCTGCTGATTGATCTGCTGTATATTTCAAGAAGCTTCCACTTGTATTTCAGATTTCACCATTTGCAATATTTTTCTTTTTATTCCCTTGCCAATGCTGTTATGTTACCAGCTATTAGATATGCAAGAGTGACATGGGAATATGTCTGCCATCCTCTCTCTTGTTGGGAAGAGACTGGGCCTTCCTTGATATCTACTTCTGCAACCTGTATGTAATATCTTGTTCAAGGAGCCATTGGGCTGGACTTTCTCAGAAGGTAAGTTGTCCCGCTGCAGGTACCACCGTCTAATTGAGAATGGCAGCCCACCTTCCTGAGCTGCCAGCTCAATCAAAGGACCAACAGCACTGCAGCCTTGGCAGCACCACTGGTAGAGGTGGCCACTGCTGAGGTTGCAGGAAGAAGGAGAGGGCGCCTCCATACCGAGGTTCCCTCGAGGACAAGACATGTTTTTTTGCTTAGCATGTCAGGGCAAGGAAGGCAGGCCCTAGCAATCAGGGGGAGTGGGGCGTGGGGGCGTGCACCTTCCAGCAGCGGCGCTGTAGCTGCAGGAGTGGCCATTGCTACCGAGGGGGCCCCTCCATGGACCATGGAGTGACTATAAATGAGGGTCCTCCCCGGCCTGGGAACCCACTGGCAGGCCACTAGGGTTTACCTGGCTTTCTCCCTATACAGCTACAGTGCCTCCCAATGCTGGTAAAATTCCAGAAGGGGAGGGAGGTGGCCCTTAATTGGGTACTTAATTGATATAGTTGGCCACCCGGTGGGTGGGCACGCCACTGTGTTTCCCGCCATTGGTAATATTCCACGGCAGCAGGAAAATGTTGGTCTCCCCTGCCGATGCCTTCCGATGCCATTTTACCAGCCCTGCCACTTCCCAGCATGTCTCCAGAGGGCTGGTAAAATCCATCCCATTGTGTATGTGAATGGTAAGCTGTTCAGCTGTGTGAGCCTCACCTTTATCTGCCCCGATGTCCTTACACATGTGCGTTTTAGCAGGGGCCGCTGGCTAGCAATTGAGAGGGGGAACCACATTCCATTCTTTATTTTCTCCTCTCCCCTGCTCAACATCCTGAATGAGAGCCCATTGCGGAAGAAATGGAGAATCAATTTTTAGACCTTCCAGCCAAATTGGCTTCATGCTGTGCCAGAAATGCCTTTACCCATTAGGTCTCCCGCATAGCAGTGCCCATTACTTTTTAATAAAATGTTCAGAAATGGTGAGAAAATTGGCAGAAAAAAAGATGGAGGAAGGGCTGTATCTTCCATTTTAACTGAATAATTTGGGGTGTTTTTAATCCTCAAAACATGTGTGTTTGGGTTGGACAGGAAGTTAAAATGTTAAAAATCTGAAACAGTTACTCGAACCTGCATATTTGTGGTTTTAACAGAAGTGGGACAGGATGGGAGGGAGCAGGCGACCAATCCATTCCCAGGAGGTGGGTCAATTGGTAAAATCTTCTCAGGAGCTTGTATGCCTCCATTTTAGCAATCTCTTTATTTTTAACTCAGGCCAGCTGAGGAACTGGGGAAACTTGGCAGGTGAAAGGAAGTGAGAAGGGCTGGATTCATCCCAGCACAACAAGCTAATCTGTAAAGCACCCACCCCCCAACTCCCCCCGAGATCTATTTGAACCTCCCCGGGGTTGAACTCTCCACCACCACCACCTCCACTCCCCAACAGCGATCCCCACGTCAACTACCATCTCCATCAGCCGACAGCGATCTCTCCCTACCTCCTTCCCTGTTCCTCTGCTGTGTGCTGGAGGCTTTCCCGCCTAATATGCAGCCAGCCTGCCAACCAGGTTGGCTGTTGGGCAGGGAATTTGGAAAACATAGGAACATGAGTAGGCCATTCAGCCCATCGAGCCTGCCCCGCCATTCAATATGATCATGGTCAATCATCCACTTCAATGCCTTTTTCCCACATTATCCCCATTGGTATTTAGAAATCTGTCAATCTCTGCTTTAAACATACTCAATGACTGAGCTTCCACAGCCCTCTGGGGTAGAGAATTCCAAAAATTCACAACCCTCTGAGTAAAGAAATTTCTCCTCATCTCAGTCGAAAGTGGCTTCCCCCTTATTTTAAAATTGTGTCCCCTGGTTCTAGACTCCCCAACCAGGGGAAACATCTTAGCTGCATCTACCCTGTCTATCCTTTTAAGTATTTTGGAGGTTTCAATGAGATCACCTCTCATTCTTCGAAACTCTAGAGAATACAGGTCCAGTTTTCCCAGTCCTTCTTCATAGGACAGTCCCGCCATCCCAGGAACAAGTCTGGTGAACCTTCCTTGCACTCCCTCTATGGCAATAATATCCTTCCTAAGGTAAGGGGGCCAAAACTGTACACAGTACTGCAAGTGCAGTGTAACCAAGGTTCTATACAATTGAAGCAAGACTTCACTACACCTGTACTCAAATCCTGTTGCAATAAAGGACAACACACCATTAGCATTCCTAATTGCTTGCTGCACCTACATGTTAGCTTTCAGTGACAAGGACACCCAGGTCCCTTTTTACATCTACACTTTATAATTTTTCCCATTTAAGAAATACACTGCACATCTATTCCTCCTACCGACTGGATAACCTCACATTTTTCCACATAATATTCCATCTGCCATATTCTTGCCCACTCACTAAGTCTGTCCAAATCCCCTTGAAGCCACTTTGCAGCTTCTTCACAACACACATTCCCACCTAGTTTTGTGTTATCCATGAACTTGGAAATATTACATTTGTCCCCAAATCCAAATCATCGATATATAATGTGAACAGCTGGGGCCCAAGTACTGATCCTTGCAGTAGCCCACCAGTCACAGCCTGCCAACGTGAGAATGACCCATTTATTCCTACTGTCTGTTTTCTGCCTGTTAACCAATCTTTAATCCATGCCAGTATATTACCTCCTATCCCATGTGCTTTAATTTTGCTAACCAACCTCCTGTGGGGGACTTTATCAAAAGCCTTCTGAAAATCCAAGTATACTACGTCCGACTCCCCTTTATCAATTCTGTTAGTAACATCCTCAAAAAGACTCCAACAGGTTCGTCAAACATGACTTCCCATTCATAAATCCATGTTGACTATGCCCAATCAGATCATTATTATCCATGTGTCCATTTATCATATCCTTTAGAATAGATTCTAGCATTTTCCCTACTACTGATGTCAGGCCAACAGGTCTGTAGTTCCTTGTTTTCTCTCTCCCTCCATTCTTAAATAGTGGGGTGACACTTTTTTTTTAGAGATACAGCACTGAAACAGGCCCTTCGGCCCACCGAGTCTGTGCCGACCATCAACCACCCATTTATACTAATCCGTTACTAATTCCATATTCCTACCACATCCCCACCAGTCCCTATACATTTCCCTACCACCTACCTATCCTAGGGGTAATTTATAATGGCCAATTTACCTATCAACCTGCAAGTCTTTGGCATGTGGGAGGAAACCGGAGCACCCGGAGGAAACCCACGCAGACACAGGGAGAACTTGCAAACTCCACACAGGCTACCTTCCAATCTGCAGGAACCATTCCAGAACTATAGAATTTTGGAATTTGTTCCCCAATGCATCGACTATCTCCATAGCTACCTCATTCAACACTCTGGGATGTAGAATATCAGGTCCCTGGCTCTTATCAACCTTCAGCCCCATTCATTTCTCCAACACAACCTTCTTACTAATATTAATTTCCTTCAATTCCTCATTCTCCCTCGTCCCTTGGATCTCTAATTCTGGGAGATTCCTTTATCTTCCTCAGGGAAGACAGACACAAAGTAATCATTTAGTTTCTCTGCCATTTATCTATTCCCCATTTTAAATTCTCTTGACTCCACCTGTAATAGACCCTTCTGCAGTCCATTTTTATGTTTTTTGCTAGTTTACATTCATATTCTGTTCTCCCTTTCTTTATCAGTTTCTTCGTCCTCCTTTGCTGGATTCTAAAATCCTCCCAATCCTCAGGTTCACAAATATTTCTGGTAACTTTATAGGCCTTTTCTTTTAATCTTATACAATCCTTAACTTCCTTTGTTAGCCATAGTTGACTGCCTTTCTTTTGGTGTTTTTATCCTTGAAGGAATGTATAGTTGCTGTAAACTATTTAATAATTCTTTAAAGACTGTCCATTTCCCATATACGGTCAAACCTTTTAATGTATTTTCCCCAATCCAGCTCAGCCAACTTGCCTTTCATACCGTCATAATTTCCTTTGTTCAAATTTAACACTCTGGCTTCTGATTGAACTACCTCAATTTCAAACATAATGTAAAATTCTATTACATTATGGTCACTCATCCCGAAAGGTTCTTTGACAACAAGACTATTAATTAACCCTTTCTCATCACATAATCTTTTGGGCCTCCTTATCTCGAGAGACAATGGATACGCGCCTGGAGGTGGTCAGTGGTTTGTGAAGCAGCGCCTGGAGTGGCTATAAAGGCCAATTCTGGAGTGACAGGCTCTTCCACAGGTGCTGCAGAGAAATTTGTTTGTTGGGGCTGTTGCACAGTTGGCTCTCCCCTTGCGCCTCTGTCTTTTTTCCTGCCAACGACTAAGTCTCTTCGACTCGCCACAATTTAGCCCTGTCTTTATGGCTGCCCGCCAGCTCTGGCGAATGCTGGCAACTGACTCCCACGACTTGTGATCAATGTCACACGATTTCATGTCGCGTTTGCAGACGTCTTTATAACGGAGACATGGACGGCCGGTGGGTCTGATACCAGTGGCGAGCTCGCTGTACAATGTGTCTTTGGGGATCCTGCCATCTTCCATGCGGCTCACATGGCCAAGCCATCTCAAGCGCCGCTGACTCAGTAGTGTGTATAAGCTGGGGATGTTGGCCGCTTCAAGGACTTCTGTGTTGGAGATATAGTCCTGCCACCTGATGCCAAGTATTCTCCGAAGGCAGCGAAGATGGAATGAATTGAGACGTCGCTCTTGGCTGGCATACGTTGTCCAGGCCTCGCTGCCGTAGAGCAAGGTACTGAGGACACAGGCCTGATACACTCGGACTTTTGTGTTCCGTGTCAGTGCGCCATTTTCCCACACTCTCTTGGCCAGTCTGGACATCACATAATACTAGATCTAAAATAGCCTGTTCTCTAGTCGGTTCCTCAACATACTGCTCCAGAAAACCATCCCGAACACACTCCAGAAACTCATCCTCCACAGCATTAGTGCTCATTCGGTTTACCCAGTCTATATGCAGATTGAAGACACCCATGATTACTGTATTACCCATGCTACATGCTTCTCTAATCTCCTGATTAATACCATGCCCCACAGTACCACTACTGTTTGATGGCCGATAAACAACTCCTACCAGTGTTTGCTGTCCCTTGCTGTTTCTTAGCTCCACCCAAACAGATTCCACATTTTGTTCTTCTAATCTGAGATCTTCCCTTACTATTGTACTGATCCCATTCCTTATTATCAGCACGACACCACCTGCTTCTCCTTTTTTCCTGTCCTTCCTAAAATGTCGAATATCCTTGAATATTCAGTTCCCAGTCTTGGTCACTTTCTGTAATGGCAATTAGATTATACCCATTTGTCTCTGTTTGTGCCTTTAAATCATCCACCTTGTTATGAGTGCCCATAACCTGTCTTCTTGACATTATTCAGCATAGCCTAGTTGATGCTCGCCTTTGTTTCGCCTGCCTTCCAATGTTGCTTACTACTTCTCGACCTCCTGTTACCAGCTTTACTTTCTTCCAATTTGAGCTACCCCTCAGGTTCCCATCCCCCTAACAAGTTAGTTTAAACCCTCCCCAACAGCGCTAGCAAATCTCCCTGCAAGGATATTAGCTCTGGTTCTGTTATGGTGTAGTCCATGCATCTTGTACAGGTCCCACCTGCCCCAGAATTGGTCCCAATGCCTCAGAAATCTGATGCCCTCCCTCCTACACCAATTCTCCAGCCACATGTTCATCGATCAATCCTCTTATTCCTGTGCTCACTAGCATATGGCACTGGGAGCAATCCTGAGATTATTGCTCTTGAGGTTTTGCTTTTTAATTTCCTTCCTAACTCCCTAAAATCTGCTTTCAGGACCTTATCCCTCTTCCTACCTGTGTCATTGGTACCAACGTGGGCCATGACCTCCGGCTTTTCACCCTCCCTCAGAAGGATGTCCCGCAGCCGCTCAGTGACATCCTTGACCCTGGCACCAGGGAGGCAACGCACCATCCTGGAGTCAAGTTTTCTGCCGCAGAAACGCCTGTCTGATCTCTTGACTATCGAATCCCCTATCACTATTGCTTTTCCACTCTTCTTCCTTCTCTCATGTGCTGCTAAGCCACCCATGGTGTCACAGACTTTGCTCTGGCTGCACTCCCTTGAGGAACCTGGGCAGCACAGTGGCGCAGTGGTTAGCACCGCAGCCTCACAGGTCCAGCGACCCGGGTTCAATTCTGGGTGCTGCCTGTGTGGAGTTTGCAAGTTCTCCCTGTGTCTGCGTGGGTTTTCGCCGGGTGCTCTGGTTTCCTCCCACAGCCAAAGACTTGCAGGTTGATAGGTAAATTGGCCATTATAAATTGCCCCTAGTATGGGTAGGTGGTAGGGGAATTGTGGGGATGTGGTAGGAATGTGGGATTAATGTAGGATTAGTATAAATGGGTGATTGATGGTTGGCACAGACTCGGTGGGCCGAAGGGACTATTTCAGTGCTGTATCTCTAAATAAAATCAAAAAATAAATAACCATCACCCTCACCAGTATCCAAAATGGAAAGCCAATTAGCAAGCAAGATAGACTCAGGGGACTCCTGCACTGCCTGCCTGGTTCTCTTAGACTGGCTAGCGGTCGCTCATTCCCTCTGCCCGCATGTTCCTAACCTGCAGTGTGACCAACTCCCTAAATGTACTTTACAGATAGTCCTCTGCCTCATGGATGCACAACAGTGAGTCTAGCCGCCACTCGAGTTCTGAAACTCGGAGCTCAAACTTCTGCAGCTGGTGATACTTCTTGCAGATGTGTTCATCTAGGACACATGATGTGTCCATGAATTCCCACGTACCACAAGATGTACATTCCACTTGGCCAAACTGACCTGCCATACCATAACTTTAAAACTATTTATTACAATTAGAATAAGTAGAATAACTTGCCAATTACTCACCAATCGGCTTCATCCCATGTACCAAAGTAAGAGCCAGCTACTGGATGCTGAAAAAAGGTAGAAGAAAGAAAGAAAGGAGTCCCTCACTCACTAAACCCCCACATTACATTCTGTGCACTCAAATCAGCACTGAGAAAGCCCTGTTTTTATACTTTCTGAAAAACAACTGATTCAAGCTTCTGAAAACCAGTTTAAGCCATCTCCTAAGTAACTCACTGTAGCTGCTCCCAGACAGCTTGCATACCCCCATTTGAAGGCTGGAATAAAACGTAACTTCTCTTAACTCAAGGAGTAGTTTTTAGATAACTGCTAAATTGAAGGAAAAAAAAGGCTTTAGATAGAAGTTAACCCTTAAAACTCCTTCTTACCAGACTTACCAGACTCAGTAGCTCTCAGTTCAAACTTTAAAAGTCATCTCAGGAAACTCATATCTCAAGGTTATCCATGCATAACTCCTCTCACCACACCATTCCACCACCACACCAGTGTGCAGCCTCATTAATATCAGGGCCATTATATTTATTTAGGAATACAAGTCCTGGCCCAATCTTATGCTGTACACCAGGGTTGTCCAACATATGCCCTGCTGGCCAGGATCTGGTCCACTGAAGGTTTCCATCTGACCTGTTGGTGTAAACTGTTCCTGATCCTCACCAGGGGTCTGTGACTGCAGATGGGAAATTTCCCATTGTCAGACCGGCTTTGAAAAGAGATCACAACTCAGTTTCACAGCTGACAGCGGGAGCAGCTTCTGAACTTTGGACACATTCAGAGTTTTTTAAAAGCCCGCCAGAAAACCCTGTATCTGTCCAAAGTTCAGAAACGGCTTCTCCCGATGTCAGGATCTGCCAGCTGTGAAAGTGACATGTGATTTAAAAAAAAACTGATCGACCATCTGCTGAGCGTTCCTGCTGTTTGCAACTGTCGGGGGGGAGAGGATCAGAGAGACAGAAAGAGAGAGAGGCGGACAGAAAAAGAGAGAAAGGGGACAGAGTGAGGGGGACAGAGAGAGAGAGAGAGAAGGGGGAACAGAGGGAGAGTGAGAGAAGAGGGGAACAGAAAGAGAGAAGGAGGGACAGAGAGAGAGAAGGGGCAGAGAGAGCAGGAGGCAGAGAGAGAGAGGAAAGGGGACAGAGAGAGAGAGAGAGAGGGGGCAGAGAACGAGAGGGAGAGAGAGTGATCAAGATCACTCCTGACAGAATGGCATCTATCCAGAATACTCCGCATCACTACAAGAAGTGTGCGGTCAAACATCGACTACTTGTGCAAGCAGAAAAATGCCAGGTATCTCACCAAATCAGTGTTCAACATAGTGACCAGAACGTAAGTCAATAAATTAGTCTTCTCACTTAAAGCTTCTTCACAAAAATGCACCACTGTTGTTGTTCTGATGAATAGTAAGATCAATTTTGATGCCTTTATCTTTACGAAATTGTCTCACCGGCCCCCCATGTAAGACAAAAATTGTAATGTGTCCCCCCACATTAAAAGGTTGGGCAAACCCTGCTGTACACAATACAAAATTATGTGGGAAAGTAAGCTGTGAGGATGACACAAAGCTGCTGCAAAGGGACATGGACCCGGTTAAGTGATTTGGATTGAGCAAGGTGGCAGATGGAATATAATATGAAATTATCTACTTTAATAGGATGAATGGAAAAGCAGAACATTTATTAAAAAGTGAGAGACTAATAAATGTTGATATTCAGAGGGATTTCGGGGTCCTAGTACACAAATCACAGAAAGTTAACATGAAGGTATAGCAAGGCAAGGTATGAGGAAGGCAAGTAATATATTAGCCTTTATTGCAAGAGAATTGGAGTATAAGAGTAAAGAAGTCTTGCTGCAATTAAATAGAGTTTTGGCGAGACTATACCTGGAGTATGTGTACTGTTTTGGTCTCCTTACCTTGATACACTTGGCTGAGTGGGGTGGCAACAAAGATTCACGAGATTGATTTCTGGAATGAGAGGGTTGTCCTATGAGGAGAGATTGAGTAGAGTGGGCCTACATTCTTTGGATTTTAGAAGAATGAGAGGTGATCTAATTGAAACTTCTAAAATTCTTAGAGGGCTTGACAGGCTATCTCCTGAGACTGTTTCCTCTAGGTCTAGAACTTGGGGTCATAGGGTCAGGATAAGGGGGTTGACCATTTAGGATGAAGATGAGGAGAATTTTTTTCACTCAGAAGGTTGTGAACCTTTGGAATTCTCTACCCCAGAGGGCTGTGGATACTCAGTTGTAGAGTGCATTCAAGACTGATCGATAGGTTTTGGGCATGAAGGGAATCAAGGGATAAGGGAATAGTCGTTTGGTAGGACAGAACTTCAGTATTGCTGAAAATCGAGACATGTCTGTATTTTCAGCAATACTCAGGGGAATATGGTGGGTAAGTGGAGTTCATGTACAAGCTCAGCCATGATCTTTCTTTGGATGAATACCTTTGGACACTTTGGCTTGCCATACACATGTGACCTCTGATGTCAATGTTTGCAAATAAAGGCTTTTGCTATTTTGTATGCACCATATGGAATATGGTGTCAGAAGTGCTTTGAGAGGATTTGATAGCCTTTGGATTGAGGCAAGTCAGCTGTAAGATAGCCAGCAGATGTGTAAAATATCAGAGGATAATTATGCCCCATGGAGTTCGAGCAGGGAAAGTTTTAGTACAATTTTGAGCAGATGTTTGACATGCTGAGAAGCCACAGAAGCCTTCCCTTGCCCTTGGGAGCTGGGTCATAAAACCTCTGTCTACACCTTTGCACAGGGCATCGATAGCTGGATAAGTCATTGTGGCTTCGAATTTTCCTCTACCTGCTCCTCAGGACAGGATTTGAGAGAGAATTGGAAATTCTTCGAGTCTCAGTAGCAGAATTATGAGATTGCCACAGAGCTGGACAAGAAATCCTAACAGATATGAGTAGCAACTCAGCGGCACAGTGGCGCAGTGGTTAGCACTGCAGCCTCACAGCTCCAGGGACCCGGGTTCGATTCTGGGCACTGCCTGTGTGGAGTTTGCAAGTTCTCCCTGTGTCTGCGTGGGTTTTCTCCGGGTGCTCCGGTTTCCTCCCACAAGTCAAAAGACTTGCAGGTTGGTAGGTAAATTGGCCATTATAAATTGTCACTAGTATAGGTAGGTGGTAGGGAAATATAGGGACAGATGGGGATGTTTGGTAGGAATATGGGATTAGTGTAGGATTAGTATAAATGGGTGGTTGATGGTCGGCACAGACTCGGTGGGCCGAAGGGCCTGTTTCAGTGCTGTATCTCTAATCTAATCTAATCTAATCAACACTCTTATCAATGATGCCGAAGGTGTGTTACAAGCTGTATTGTACCTTAGATCTCACTGAGGAGAAGGAAAACAAGACATGATGGGCCAAAGGGCCTATATCTGTGCTGTATGACTCTTTGACTTGTGATATTTTGGAGGCCTTGAAGACCCACTTTGAAACCTGTAGTAATAACGTTTATAAATGTTATGAGTTTAACACTAGAGCTCAGGAAGAGAGGGAGAATATTGATTAGTCTGTGACTGTACTCGAGATGTCTACCATAAAAGAAAAATACTGCAGATGCTGGAAATATGAAATAAAAACAGAAAGTGCTGGAAATCCTCAGCAGGTCAGGCAACATCTGCGGAGAGAGAAACAGAGTTAACGTTTCAGGTCTGTGACCTTTCATCAGCTTTTCTGATGAACGGTCGCAGGCCTGAAACATTAACTCCGCTTCTCTCTCCACAGATGCTGCCTGACCTACTGAGTATTTCCAGCACTTTCTGTTTTTATTATCTGAGATGTCTAGCTGAGTTTTGTGAGTTTGGGCAACTGAAGAATGATCTCATCAGAGATTGGGTTGTCTTAGGAACAAGAGACCCTGCTGTAAGCGCACGTCTACTGAGAGAAGAGAAACTTAATCCCAAGAAGGCTATCGACATGTGCAGAAGCTCTGAGGTGGCTAATCAACAGCTAAAGAATATGATGGGAGAACTGAAGAAGCTGTGCATTATGCTGAGAGGCAATCCAAGTCTTCCAAGCACAAGTCAACGATGAAAAGGAAGGACAAATTTCAGGCGGGCCAGCAGAAAGATGCAGGCCAGAATACTGGATGTAAATACTGTGGAGGACACCACAAGAAGGAAAAGGAGGCATGTCCAGCATGGGGAAAGCAGTGCTCTAACTGGGAGAAACTGAATCACTTTGCACACGTGTGTTTTGCTAGAAAGGAACCTGAATAGATGGCTGATAGAGAGACGAATCACTCTGCACCCTAGAACACGTTGATGCCGTCAAGTCTCGAGGTAGAAAATGGTTTGCGACTGTCGGAATGATGACTGCAGAAAGATAGTATAAGCTGATGTGAGGTGTCAGATAGACATTGGTTCTATGTTCAACATCATGAGCTTCACAGATTTGTGTGAAATTGCTCAAGATGGTGACCCAAGTCGAAGGTAAAGTTGAGGCTCTGTGATGGAATGATGCTCACCCCAAGAGGCCAAACCAAACTGAGAGTCCAATGCATTGGCAAGAAAGATGAATTTCAGTTCCAGATAGTGGATACAAAGCAAATTTCCATCATCTCGGCTGAAACAAGCCAAAAGCTTGAACTGGTAACCACACACTTACCCAAAGAGATTTGTAGTGTTTTGCAAGACACCAAGCCATTGACTGCTGAACAGACCTTGACAGATTGCAAAGATGCTTTCACAGGTTTTGGATGCCTTTCTGGTGAATATCATCTCGAAGTAGTTGAGAGTGAGGCCAACTCAACGGACTGACTTTTATGGGCTCCCCGAGATGGGTTCGAAGGCCAGGGGTGGTGGGGACCATAGAATTGTGACAGGAGGTGGTGGGGTAGGGCACCTTCCCCTTGCAACACAATTTTGTTGGGGGCAGGTTAGGCCCACAATGGCCTTCCCGCCTGGAGGCCAATCAACAGCCACTTAAGGTCCTTTTTCCCCTGCCGCAGGCATTAAGCCAGCAGCGGTGGGAGGAGGCGGGGGGCCTCTGCCATTTAGGGTGGTGGCCTCCCTGCGGGCTTTGGGGGGCCCTCCTCCATGGGCAATCTGTGGCTCACAGAGGGCCCCCACCAACAAACAAAACACCTCCCTGTACGCCTTCCCCCTGTACTCACCGCTCATCCCTGCGCTCCCCCCCAAACACGCCCCCCCCATCGCCAAGGCCTTCTAGACTGGCCCCGGCAACCCGCCTCTTACCTGAGATCCAGGTCTCCAGTGCTGGGCCTGGTCCAAGGTTTCTGCTGTACTGGCCACCACGCCCAGTGTTGCTGCAGATACTACTGAGCTGCCAGCCCTGTGATTGGTTGACAGCTCTTGGAGATGGGATACCCGTCTTGAAAGGGTGGTGATCCTGGCACCGGGCTCTTAATTGACCAAGCACCGTAGAATCTCTCCGGGGGGTGGCTGGGTGTAGGGTACTCCAGCTGGCAGAGGCAGAATTCCCCCTGCCTTTTTGGCCTGGCTGTGGGAGCCTCGCCATGGGCAGAAAATACTGCCTAACATCTTCCAAGGAGAGTTCCAGCTGCCCTCAAGTTCCTGCCTGAAAGACAAGATTTAGGAGCTTGAGAAGAGGGGAGCAATCAAAAAAGTGACAACTCCTACCGACTGAATTAGAAGCATGATAACAGTGAAAAAAACCAGGATAATTGAGGGTGTGTATAGATTCAAAGGACCTCAATAAAGCTTTGAAGAGATTTTACTACTCTATACCAACCATTGAAGAGATTCTGCCTTAACTTGCCATGGCAAAGGTCTTTATTACCCCAGATGCTAAGGATGGATACTGGCAAGTGAAGTCGGATGACTGCTTTCTGGACGCCATTTGGGAGGTACAAATGGTTGTGCAGACAGTTTCGCATTTTTACTGCTCCAGAAGAGGATCAATGCAGACAGCATGAGATAGTCAATGGTTTACCAGGAGTGGAAGCGATTGTGGATGATCTTCTAGTCTATAGACGTG
Source organism: Heterodontus francisci (assembly GCF_036365525.1). Lineage (NCBI taxonomy): Eukaryota > Metazoa > Chordata > Chondrichthyes > Heterodontiformes > Heterodontidae > Heterodontus > Heterodontus francisci. The sequence goes on along the minus strand of NC_090382.1, from coordinate 93,775,199 downwards.
AAGATGTGATGGAAGACCATGATCAGAATCTATTGAGACTGCTAGAGAGAGCTTGCTAGATGAACCTGAAGCTGAATGAGAAAAAGTTGCTGCTGAAATCAGGTACATAGGTCACATACTGACAGCTAAAGGACTTTGCCCTGATCCTGATAAGGTACAAGTTGTAGCAGAGATGCAGCAACTAATAGATGTGAAGGCATTTCAATGATTTGTTGGATTTGTGAACTACCTCGTCAAGTTCTTGCCCAATCTGTCATCAGAGTGTGAATAAATTCACTGCAAAGGATCTTCAGTGGTATTAGGTCACGGAACAAGAAGCAGCTTTCACTCACATCAAACAACTAGTAATGAGAACGCCTGTTCAAAGGTACTTCCTTTCCTTTTTGGCCTCCTTGTCTCGAGGAACAATGGGTAAGCGCCTAGAGGTGGTCAGTGGTTTGTGGGGCAGTGCCTGGAGTGGTTATAAAGGCCAATTCTAGAGTGAGAGACTTCCACAGGCGCTGCAGGTGAAGTTGGTTGTCGGGGCTGTTACACAGTAGGCTCTCTCCTTACACTTCTGTCTCTTTTCCAGCCAACTTCTGAGTCTCTTTGACTCGCCTCTCTTCAGCCCCGCCTTTATAGCTGTCCGCCAGTCTGGCGATCACTGGCAACTGGTTCCCACAACTTGCGGTCAGTGTCGCAGGACTTCATGTCCCATTTGCAAATGTATTTAAAGCGGAGACATGAACAGCCAGTGGGTCTGATACCATTGACGAGCTCGCTATACAATACGTCCTTGGGGATCCTGCCATCTTCCATGTGGCTCACATGGCCAAGCCATCTCAAGCACTGCTGGCTCGGTGGGGCATACATGCTGGGGATGTTGGCTGCCTCGAGGACCTCTGTGTTGGAGATACGGTCCTGACATCTGATGCCAAGGATTCTCCGGAGACAGCGAAGATGGAATGCATTGAGACATCGCTCTTGGCTGACATACATTGTCCAGGTTTCGCTGCCGTCGAGCAAGGTATTGAGGACACAGGCTTGAAACACTTGGACTTTTGTCAACAATGAAGTCAACCTGCAGTGTGATGCAAGTGAAACAGGACTTGGAGCAACCCTCATGCAGCAAGGACAACCAGTTGCATTTGCCTCCAGAGCGTAAATGCAAAAAGAACAAAGTTATGCACAGATAGAGAAAGAGTGTTAGGCTATTGTCATTGCTTGTGAGCATTTCAACCAGTACCTGTTTGGGAGAGAAAAAGTGATGGTAGAGTCTGACCACAAGCTACTTCAAAGCATCTTTCTCAAACTGCTTCTATCTGCTCCAAAGCATTTACAAAGGATGTTACTTAGTTTTTTGAGATATCACTGAAAAGTGAAGGGAAGCAGATGTACATCGCCGACATGCTGTCGAGAGCTCCACTTCCTTTGAAGGATGTTGCTGATGCTAGTACAGGGTGTGAAATGTTCCAGATTCAACAAGAAGCAGCAGCATCACATGCTCTGAAAGTCATCAACCCAGCAGAGACATTGAATATGACAGACAAGCGTCTTGCTCAGGTCAAGCAAACTATGCAAGGAGATGCAACTCTTCAAGTATTACAGGAAGTTGTGATGAAAGGAAGGCCTGAAACCATCAAGGACACACGTGTTGCTGTAAGAGATTATTGGGCATACAGAGATAAAGTGACTGCCAAGATGGCATCTTGTACGAAGGAACTAGGGTCATTATCCCTAAAGAGATGAGAAAATAAATGCTGAAGCGCGTCGACGCAAGCCACCAAGGAATCGAGAAAAGACTGAGGAAGACAAGATAAGTGCTCTTTTGGCCAAACATGAGCAAGGAGATTAAGGACCATTTTATCACAAACAAATTATATTGCTGATTTTTTAGAAAACAGCAAATTACAAAATTTAATTTTCAAACCAAGTAACTCTCATGTATGTGGAATAATATGGCATGCAATTTTTTTTTATGAAAAGGGGGATGTTTGGTCAAATACCTTTGTACACTTTGGCTTGCTGCACACGTGACTTCTGATGTCAGTGTATGCAAATAAAGGCTTTTGCCATTTTGTATGCAGCAAATGGAACAATCTTATTGAATGGAGGAGCTGACTCTTGGTCCTTTCTTCTGTTCATATACGTCAGTGAGTTCCAGACTTTGTCCTAGACCTCTGGTTGTGCTGTTATGTTAGCAGCTGCCTGATATTTATTTTCCACCATTCCGAATCAGCATATTGTCGAAACCTACAATCACATTTTGGCATGGACATGGTGGAAAGGGGTAAGGCTAGAAGGTGAGTGTAATGGAGCATCCAGTCAGATCCTCAATAATGGGTCTAAGTCCACACCACAAAACTTTGTTTTAGAAAGAAAAATGCTTCTTTGCTTTTACACGGACATTTGTCTTTGTCACCAAGAACAGGAAAATGCCAAAACAGTCATAAATCATTTTGGTACAATAAAATCATTCACATGCAACAGCATGATAAGGGTAGATCTTGACTTGGTGTAATTGTGCAATAGTTTAATCGGGAGAGATGTAAATTGGGTTGCCAACTAGCTATCACCTGTTTTACACCGCTACACGAAACCGAGATCTACTCCATATTTTCACAGTGCAATATTTTTTGTTATTCACAGGATGTGGGCATTGCTGCCAAGGCCAGCATTTATTGCTGACTCCTAATTGTCCTTGAGAAGGTGGTGTTGAACGACCTTCTTAACAATTGAGTGGTTTGCTTGGCCATTTCAGAGGGAAGTTAACAGCCAACAACATTGATGTGAGCATGGAGACACATACAGGCTAGACTGGGTAAGGACAACAGTTTGCCTTCCCGAAAGGACGTTAGTTAACCAAATGGGTATTTTACAACAATCCTGTTCCATTATTGACACGAGCTTTTAATTCCAGATTTATTTAATTAAACTGAATTCATATTCCCCACCTGCCATGGTGGGATTTGTACTCATATCACTTCATCATGATTCATCTGATGCACCTGTCCATGACAGTATTGATAGGAGTGACCACCACACAGTCATTGTGGAGATGAAGTCCCGCCTTCACATTCAGGATACCCATCATCGTGTTGTGTGGCACTACCACCGTGCTAAATGGGATAGATTTTGAACAGATATAGCAATGCAAAACTGGGCATCCATGAGTTGCTGTGGGCCATCAGCAGCAGCAGAATTGTACTGAACCACAATCTGTAACCTCATGGCCCAGCATATCCCCCACTCTACTGTTAACATCAAGCCGGGAGGCCACCCTGGTTCAATGAAGAGTGCAGGAGGGCATGCCAGGAGCAGCACCAGACATACCTCAAAATGAGGTGTCAACCTGGTGAAGCTACAAGCCAGGACTACTAGTGTGCCAAACTGCGTAAGCAGCATGCGATAGACAGAGCTAAGTGATCCCATAAGCAACAGATCAGATCTCAGCTCTGCAATCCTGCCACATCCAGTCATGAATGGTGATGGACAATTAAACAACTAACTGGAGGAGGTGGCTCCACAAATATCCCCATCCTCAATGATGAAGGAGCCCAACACATCATATGTTTTCTAATCAAAGGGATCAAGGGATGTGGGGAGAAAGCAGGAACAGGGTACTGAATTGGCTGATCAGCCATGATCTTTTTTGAATGGCGGAGCAGGCCCGAAGGGCCAAATGGCTTACTCCTGCTCCTATTTTCTATGTTTTCTATGGGTACAAAGGACAAGGCTGAACCATTTGCAACAATCTTCAACCAGAAGTGCCGAGTTGATGATTCAGCTCAGCCTCCTCCTGAAGTCCCCAGCATCACAGCTGCCAGTCTTCAGCCAATTTGATTCACTCCGCGTGATATCAAGAAACGACTGAAGGCACTGGATACTGCAAAGGCTATTGGTCCTGACAACATTCCGGCAATAGTAGTGAAGACCTGTGCTCCAGAACTTGCCACGCCTGTAGCCAAGCAGTTCCAGTACAGCTACAACACTGGTATCTACCTGGCAATGTGGAAAATTGCCCAGGTATGTCCTGTACACAAAAAGCAGGATAAGTCCAACCCGGCCAATTACCGCCCCATCAGCCTACTCTCAATCATCAGTAAAGTGATGGAAGGTGTCGTCGACAGTGCTATCAAGCAACACTTGCTTAGCAATAGCCTGCTGAGTGACGCTCAGTTCGGGTTCCGCCAGGGCCACTCAGCACCTGACCTCATTATAGCCTTAGTTCAAACATGGACAAAAGAGCTGAACTCAAGAGGTGAGGTGAGAGTGACTGCCCTTGACATCAAGGCAGCATTTGACCGAGTATGGCATCTAGGAGCCCTAGCAAAACTGGAGTCAATGGGAATTGGGGAGAAAACTCTCTGCTGGTTGGAGTCATACCTAGCGCAAAGGAAGATGGCTGTGGTTGTTGGTGGTCAATCATCTCAGCTCTAGAACATCACTGCAGGAGTTCCTCAGGGTAGTGTCCTAGGCCCAACCATCTTCAGCTGCTTCATCAATGACCTTCCTTCAATCATAAGGTCAAAGGTGGGGATGTTTGCTGATGATTGCACAATTCGTGACTCCTCAGATTCTGAAGCAGGCCGTGTAGAAATGCTGCAAGACCTGCACAATATCCAGGCTTGGGCTGATAAGTGGAAAATAACATTCAGGCAAACACCAGGGGGTCACCATCTCCGACAAGAGAGAATCTAACCATCTCCTCTTGACATTCAATGGCCTTGCCATCACTGAATCCCCCACTATCAACATTCTGGGGGTTACCATTGACCAGAAACTGAACTGGAGTAGCCATATAAATACCGTGGCTCCAAGAGCAGGTCAGAGGTTAGGAATCCTGCAGTGAGTAACTCACCTCCTGACTCCCCAACTACTGTCCACCATCTGCAAGGCACAAGTCAGGAGTGTGATGGAATACTCTTCCACTTGCCTGGATGGGTGCAGCTCCAACAACACTCAAGAAGCTCGACACCATCCAGGACAAAGGAGCCCCCTTGAGCAGCAAATTGTCGGGAACACCACCACCTGCAAGTTCCCCTCCAAGCCACACACCATCCTGACTTGGAACTATATCGCCGTTCCTTCACTGTCACTGGGTCAAAATCCTGGAACTCCCTTCCTAACAGCACTGTGGGTGTCCCTATCCCACATGGACTGCATCAGTTCAAGAAGGCAGCTCACCACCACCTTCTCAAGGGCAGTTAGGGATGGGCAATAAATGCTGGCCTATCCAGCGATGCCCACATCCCATGAAAAAATAAAAAAGTTTTTTTTTAAAGTCATTAGCGCAGTGGATTATTAATCCAGTAACATAGCCACTCTGCTACTGTTCCCAGCTATTAATGGCATACTGCATCAATGCATTGGTTCTTTGATAGCCAAAAATAGGTTGACCAAATTCTTTGGAAGAAGGACAATTCTTCCTTCACTATATTTTGCTCTTCTTCTGTATTTAACTTAGCACTTTTCTGTACCACATGTTATTCTGCAGGACAAGAGTTTGGGCAGATGACATTCTTCCTAAACCACAATCACACTTCAAGAGGAGGCACCAGAATAGATGTAAAATGCTATGTTTGTTTTTTTCCCCCCTGCTTCCTCTCTGTGATGGGGTCATCAAAACGCTGTGTTTGGTACCTGCTAGCACGAATAGAAATGGCAATCACTATGAGGAATCCTGTGTAAAACTACAGCCCAGCTATGAGTGGTGCAGTGCACTGGGACATCAATCTACTGTTCTACTTCCCGTAAGCTAACACTTCAGTTTGATGCTTTGATACCATGACCAATTCACAAATGTGTACAAAGATTATTTACTCTTGGTCATCTCAATCGTGGAACAGATGTTCCCAGGACAAGCTGTCATAATTTCAAGACCTTGGTTTCTCAGATATAATCATTATTGTACTGTTTATTGCAAATATTAATATTGCGATATAACTCTTAAGATGAAGCATATCTTGAGCAAAACCTTTGAACATTTTGCCAAACTCTTAAGCCTCGGCAGAATTTCTAAATCACACTATTGATCCTGTGTGATGCAATAAACAGGATATTTTCCGTAGGATTTGCTCTTAGTCCCATAGGATCCTGAAGGATTGCTTGTGAAACACTTTAAGAATCCTACAGGACATTTTATTTTTGGCAGAAAGCCTGGTGAGATTTTATTTTTGCTGGTGAGGAAAGTGAAAGAGCTGGAAGTGCAGGTTTGATTTGGTTGTTTTATCAGTTATCAGTCCATGAAGAGGGAAAATAGAAATCAAGGGAGAACATAAAAATGTGCTCATTAAATTCTGCAAAAAAAGTGGATGTGCTTGAACAGTGGTTCATTATACAAAGACGGTCCTATCGGACTACTTATTTGTGTTTTGTTCTGTTCTTCGTACTACTCTTGTCCAAAAATGGATTCATGAATATTAAAAGAAAGTGAGATAATTTTCTCTTTTCACTGGTTAAGGCCTTGTTAAAAGTAAATCATGAGAACTCAAGAGGAATCAGGTGGAGTGAAAGATAATCGAAAAATGACCAATTGATTCTAAATTACATCAGGACTTGGGGAGTTTAATAATAGCTAAGGTTTTGATGTATCTGCACAGTAGTTAACCGATCCATCAAAGAGAATGGTACAGAGGGACTTTTTATCCCAGGGCTCAGGTCATAATGACCATCAGCACGTGCCTCACAGCACAGCACAGCACAGCACAGCAGCATGAGGAGAACAGGAACCACAGAGGATACGGGGGCCACACAACTCAAAGCTAGCAGTACCTGGAGCTGTGGGGGGAATTTTCAACAGCTCCACCTGGGTAAAACTAATGGTATAAAAATCAAATGGGTTCTACAAAGGGTGCACCATCTGTTCTATCAGATTCCCTCCCAGGCAATGCAACTGAAAATTACCTGTAGAATTATGCGACAGAAGCTGAGACTGTTGTGTCATCTGATCCAAGAAGGTTTGCCAGGACAATCTATCATGCCACCCTAAACCTTTTCATCTCTTACTGCACTTTTAAGACAATCCTTAAAATGTACTTCGTTGATCTAGCTTTAAGCTTTAGCACCTGTCCTAATAGCTCCTTCTTTGGCTCAATGTCAGTTTTTGTCTGATTGCGCTCCTGTGAAGCAGCTTGGGGCATTTTACTACATTATAGATGCTATATAAATGCAAATCCTTTAATTTAGTATAATTATTGGCATTTTAACAGCCCTGCATTTTATCACCATATTTCACAGCCTATCTCAGTCGCTTGTTTTGCCACTTTTGAAGATCCTGTGGTTGATTTTAACTTTTGGAGATTGTAAAAACGGGATGATATTAGATTGATCGTGCACTTTACAGCTCTCCTGGTTTTCACTTGAAAGTCACATACATACGCTGTGGGAATATGAATATTGAGATTGCTTCGCCAATGACGATGTCTACTGTTCATTTTTTATTTACTAATCAATTAGCCACAGCAGGATTCCCAATTAGCCACACGTGGCCAGTGATTAACGTTTTGGACAGCACTGACTTAAGGAACTGGAAAATAGGGCATTTATCACCACCACACTCCCGCCTCGCCCTGCCTTTGCTGAAGTCCAATTGGTGATAAACTAGCTGGCAGGGATGCTACATAGGAGAATGAAGAAAGAACAGATCTAAAGCTTTTGAGCTGCAGAAGCTTCTCATTCCTTTTCCTTCATCCTTTTCTTTTCTGCTCTCTAATCTTGTGCTTTTGCTGATGCTGGAGGTCCCATACTCTTACATGCAGCTCTGGCACTGATATAGGTCCAGCATTAGCATCGATCTGTCACTAATTTGTAACATATTTTCTTGATGCTGCCAAATATCTCCTGGGAAATAGAATAAGAACATGTACTTTGACAGCGCTATCTGTGGTTTATGATATCAATCATATGCTGCTTCGTAGAAAGCGGGAAGAAAGGGAATCGGATCTCAAAGCTTTGCATAATGATTTGGCTTTTTTTAATTTTATATTTATGAGCATGATTCTTTGAAGTGTTTATCTGGCAACTTTCAATGACAAAAAAAAATCAAGGCCAACCGTCTAATCCATTCAATGCTTCGAAGTATGTCAGTGCTAGCAGCACACGGATGTGTTATTTTGTTGTTCTGTTTTTTTTTAAACTCATACTGTGTGGAGAGAAAAAACTGATCAGCATGAAAAGGAGGATTAACAAAGCTGCAAGAGAGCCCTGCGTTTTTAATTGTGTTCTGTCATTCAACCAAAAGTGCCCAATTTTCCACGTTTAACAGCTGCACTGACTGATACCTGTTATTCCAGATATCGCAGATACCAGATGTTGGGGCAGGGCAGAGCCTGCTTTCTTTGAAGCTTCCTTTGGCAGTGTTTGGCTTCAAAGGTTTTTTTTAAATTTGAAAAGCTCAGTTCTTTGTGGTGATATCTTCAGAAGTCAGAGTCTATTTCTGTCTTTCCTTCTCTTTTTTTTAATCTCCTTTCCCCTGGTCCTAGTTCTTCGCTCATCTATGAGTCACTTATTTTCTGTTTGATATGTTTAACTTTTGCTGCTGTTATTCAAGGCTGGTTTTTATGTTATTTAATTTAAATTGGTGGTTGTTTTTCCTTAGCACCGACAAAGTATAGATGATGGGATGGATTTTACCAGCCCCTCGGCGTCATGGACCGTGGTGGGGAGGCCCGTAAAATGCAAGCAGGAGCGGACCGCCACAACCCATGGCGCCGAGAAGGCCCCGCCGGATATTAGCAGCAGCGTCGAGGCCTTGGTGCGGCCCCACCCGCCCCCCCCCACCCCCGTCCGTCGCTTGGCGGCAGGGCCTTCACTAATATATGGAAATTAGGTTACTTAAAATGCAATTGAACTTACCTGCTGCCGGCGGCTGTCCCACGCCAATTTTACAGCCGCTGATTACAACTCGTGTGCCTTCGGAACTCCGTTTGGAGTTCCAAGGTGGGAAACTGGTGGGGTGGGAGAGGGGGGTGGTGCGGAGGGAGGAGGACTAAAATTGTCGAGGGCAGGGAGGGAGAGAGTGTGGAAAACATTTTTTATTGGCTGTGGGGGTGGTGGGAATAAAATTAATGTTTGTCAGATTGGCATATAAAACAACCATGGGGGGGGGGGGGGGAGGGGGTGTTGGGAAAGGACCTCCTGCTTTTGATTTTTAATTAAAATATTTAAAAGGTAATTTCCCTTTAAATATTCCAATCTCTCATGAAGGGCTTGAAGCCCTTTAAAAATGGCGCCGTGCCTGTGCAGTGGCGCCCAACACCATTGCCGGGAACACGGCGGCTGCCCCTTCTACCTCATCGGGGGTAGCCTCTCCACCTCCTCCATTTAAATAATCCCCCGCACTTAATATGGCAGGGGCTTGGTAGTGTCACTTCATGTTGGAAGGCTGTCGACTTCACAGTGCGCCGCCGCCCCGCTGATAAAATTCAGCCCATCCGATATGGTCGATTCTGGCCTTTTTGATGGTTTTACTGAAGTTTATATCAGGTTTGCCAATATATTTTTATCAGCTCTCCATGCTATATTTTGGGCAGTTGTGCTGGGTTTTTGGGAAGCTTTCTGTCATACTTTGTCCCTATATTTTCTTGAATAGTTTCTCTTCCGATACCTGCACAGTTACTTCTGATCTGTCACGTGGCTCCATCCTTGACTCTGTGCAATTCATCTTCCATACTTCCCCTCAGAAGCATCATTTGCAACCACAGGGTTTAGTTTCCATGTTTATAATAATGACACCAATCTACCCACCTCCCCGCCACAAAATCTGATTCCAGGGCTGTTACTGCACTATTCTGGCACCAAGTCCTAGAACAGTTGAGACTTCTGATCAGTCAATGCTGCCAAACTGTAGCCATACTGCTTGGGTATGTGCTTCTGGCAAAGACTCCATCAACCTCCTGTTCACTTACGCTGACTTTGGTGTTTCAAACTCTTGGCATTCTTCTCAATTCTGAGCTGATCCCACATCTGGTCCATTGCCAAAAACACCTTCCTTCACTTCTGGAACATTGCCACCTAACAGCTCTACCTCATTTCACTGCTGAAATCATCACCCATGCCTCCTTTTCATGAATTGTTTTCTCTAATGCTGTCCTTACTGATGTCTGCACCACCATCCTTCACCAGATTAATCTAAATCAGAACTCTGCAGTTCATGCCTACTACTGTATAATCACAAATTTTTCCATCCTTTTATGACTCCACAAGTCCCCCATACCTCAGCAAATAAATTTCAAAATCTTCAAATTTATTTTCATATTCATCCAAGGCCAGATAATCCATCAATTACAGAATCGTTACAGCGCAGAAGGAGGTCATTCGGGCCATTGTGTCTGCACCAGCTTTCTGAAAGAGCAGCTCCCTCAGTTCCATTCCCCTGCCTTCTCCCCATAAACCTACACATTCTTCCTTTTCATGTAACTGTCTAATTCCCTTCTGAATGCTTCAATTGAACCTGCCTCCACCACGTTCTCAGGCAGCGCATTCCAGACCTTAACCACGCGCTGTGTTAAAACGTTTTTCCTCGTGTCACTTTTGTGTCTCCTACCAAATACTTTAAATCTGTGCTTTCTTGTTCTCGATCCTTCCATGGGTGGGAACAGTTTCTCTCTATCCACTCTGTCCAGACGCCTCATGATTTTGAATACCTCCATCAAATCACCTCTCAGCTTTCTCTTCAAGGAAAACAGTCCTAACTTCTCCAATCTATCTTCATAACTGAAATTCCTCATCCCTCGAACAATTCTCATGAATCCTTTCTGTACTCTCTCGAATGCCTTCACGTCTTTCCTCAAGTGCGGCACTCAGAATTGGACGCAATACTCCATTTGAGGCCGAACTAGTGTCTTATACAAGTTCAACGTAACTTCCTTGCTCTTGTACTCTATGCCCCTATTAATTAAACCCAGAATACTGCATGCTTTATTAACTGCTCTCTCAACCTGTCCTGCCATCTTTAATGACTTATGCACTTATACACCTAGGTCTCTCTGCTCCTGTACCCCTTTTAGAATTGTACCCTTGATTCTATGTTGTCTCTCCATGTTCTTCCTACCAAAATGAATCACTACACATTTCTCTGCATTGAACTTCATCTGCCACCTGTCTGCCCATTCCACCAACTTGACTATGTCCTTTTGAAGTTCTACACGATCCTCCTCACAGTTTGCAATGCTTCCAAGTTTCGTATCATCTGCAAACTTTGAAATTGTGCCCTGTACACCAAGATCTAGGTTATTAATATATATCAGGAAAAGCAAGGGTCCCAACACTGATTCCTGGGGAATTCCACTACAAGCCTTGCTCCAACCCAAAAAACATCCATTCACCACTACTCTTTGTTTCCTGTCACTCAGCCAATTTTGTATCCATGTTGCTGCTGTCTCTTTTATTCCATGAGCTACAAGTTTGCTCACAGGTCTGTTGTGTGGTACTGTATCAAACACCTTTTGAAAGTCCATGTGCACCACATCAATAGCATTGCCTCATCAACCCCCTCTGTTACCTCCTCAAAAACTCCAGCATGTTAGTTAAACATGATTTTCCCTTAAGAAATCCATGCTGGCTTTCCTTAATTAACCCACATTTGTCCATGTGACTATTGATTTTGTCCAGAATTATTTTTTCTATAAGTTTTCCCACCACAGAAGTTAAACTGACTGGCCTGTAGTTGCTGGGCTTATCTTTACACCCTTTTTTGAACAAGGCTGTAACGCTTGCAATTCTCCAGTCCTCTGGCACCACCCCAGAGTCTAAAGAAGACTGAAAAATTATGGCCAGTGCCTCTGCGATTTCCACCCTCACTTCCCTCAGTATCCTTGGATGCATCTCATCTGGCCCTGGGGCTTTATTCAGTCTAAGTACAGACAGCCTATCTAATACATCCTCTTTATCAATTTTAAACCCCTCTGGTGTCTGACTTGCCTCCTCTTTCAACATTGCCTGGGTTGTATCTTCTTCCTTAGTAAAGACAGATGCAAAGTATTCATTTAATACCTCAGCTGTGCCCTCTGCCGCCATGTGTAAATCCTCTTTCTGGTCCCTAATCGGCCCCACTCCTTGTATCACCCTTTTACTACTTATATGCCTATGGAAAACTTTGGGATTTCAGCAACAACTTGCATTTATATAGCACCTTTAATGCAATTAAATGTGCCAAGGCACTTCATAGGAACATTATCAAACAAAATTTGGCACCAAGCCACATAAGGAGATATTAGGGAAGATGACCAAAAGCTTGGTCAAAGAGGTTGGTTTTATGGAGTGATTTAAAGGAGGACAGAGAGTTAGAGAGGCAAAGAGATTTAGGGGGAGAATTCCAGAGCTTAGGGCCCAAGCACAACTACCATTGGCAGAGTGATTAAAATTGGGGATCTACAAGAGGCCAGAATTGGAGGAGCGCAGAAAATTTGAGGGGGTTCTAGGTCTGGAGGAGCAGCATAGTTTTGGATGAACTCAGGATTATGGAGGGTGGAAGATGGAAGATCGGTCAGAAGAGAATTGGAATAGTCAAGTCTAGAGGTAACAAAGGCGTTGGGAATTTCAGCAGCACATAAACTGAGATAGAGGTGGAAGCGGGCAGTTTTAAGGAGGTGGAAGTAGAGGGTCATGGTGATGCAGTGGTATTGGGGGGAGGGGTCGGAATCCTCCTGAAGGTACAGATAATCAATCTGTTCCACTATGCCTTTAGTTTCCCTCTTAGATTCCTTTACCTACTGCTGAAACCCCAGCTTTTTCCCCTTATAAAATGCTCTAAAAGTTGTATTTTTTATGAGAAGGACTATATACATATGTTGCTATGATTCATATTTTTTATTACCATACATTTTGGGTGGATTTCATGGGGTATATTTTCAGCAGAATTGCTCTGCTGTATTTTGCACAGACTTTCCAGGTACATTTGGTGCAGGTTTGCTGGAATGCATTTTGAGCAGGTGTGTTCAGTTGTATTTTGAAGGGTTTGCTAAAGCGCATTTTAGGTAGGCAGATCGTGTATATTTTGAGGAGTTTGCTGGAATGCTTTTTTTAGGGTAGGCTGGTTTCCAGCATGTTTTCAGATGAATTTGCTGAAGCATATTCTGTGTATGATGCTGGTCCATATTTTGGTTGGGCTTGTTGGCAGGTATTCTGAGCAGATTTGCCAGAGTGAGTTTGGGTGGGTTTTAGAGTCATCGGCTGGATTTTATGGTGGGCGGGGGGGGACCAGTCCACCAGCTGAAAAGTCAGTGGCGATCCCGCCTCTGACAGGCCCGGGGATCCAGACAGGATTTTACAGTCCCCAGGCCCTTAATTGGTGTTGGGCGGGACTTCTACCTCATTGAGGCAGGAAGTCCCGCCAAATGGAACTGCCAGCCAATCAGTGGGCTGGCAGCTCTCAGTCCCAGCAGTGCCACCGGGAGCGGTGGTCACTCCTGGGACTACACCCAGCTGCAGGATGAAGATGACGGCCGGCTCCGGAAAAGAGGTAAGTTTTTGGGACCTCGCTGGGGGCAATCAGTTGGGTCCCAGTGAGGCAAGGGGGGTCGGTTAGGGGGGCAGTGGGCATGTTATGCGGTGGGGCTTCGGGGACGACCCTCCGTGAGGCACAAGGTGCCCGATCAGGAGGGGTCCCCCCAGTCCCCCAGTAGGCTGCTTAGTTTTGTCCGACGAGTTTTCTGAGGCCTCAGCTGCCCACTAGCCAAACATAAAATACCCATGGCAGTGGGAAGAGGCCCTTAAGTGGAAGATAATTGGCTACTTAAGGGCCTTGATTGGCCTGGGGCAGGCAGGCTGTTTCTCGCCGCCGCTGCGCCGCGTAAATGGGCAGCAGAGGCGGGAGTGGATCGGGAAGGGCCCTTCCAGCCTGCCACTCCATTTTAGGCCCCCCCCACCCCACCAGCCCGCTCTTTTGAGGGACGTAAAATTCCGGCCATAGTCATTATGGCACAGAAGGAGGCCATTCAGCCCATCAAGTCTCGGGTATATTTTGAGGGGGTTGGTGTAACATATTTAGCAGCATGTATTATATTTGATAAATTTACACAGGTTCATTTAACTGAATAATTGAACAAGTTCTTTGCTGAAATATTCCAAAGTAACAGCTGATCTAGAAGATGCTGTTTTAATATATCAAGTATATAGTTAATGGCTTATCCAGTAAAAAGGAATAAATCACTCATGAATAGTCACCCTCCCACTGACCTGTCTGTTGTATTTGATCCAGAGCAGTGTAGTTGCTAAAATTCCAAGCCCCATGAAGTGCTGTACCACTCACTGCGGCCATCTTAATTTTCTGCACGTGTAGAATGATTGGTACACATGCATAGTCAGCAGGTTGTCTCCTCTGGAATGCACAAGTCACATAGAGATAAGAAAATACAGTGAAAAAGAAAACAGCAGGTGAAGGTTGTCACTGTGAGACAGGTTCCAGGAAATGAAAAACAGCTGCCGAAAGAAAAGAACAGGTGGTCAGAGCATGGAAAGGTGCTGAGGGTTCAGATGCTTAGGGAGAGGGAGAAGGAGATAGTTTCAAAAAGGAAGTTGTAAAAGCCAGTGATTTCGGATAATTGGAGACTGAGTCATCAGTTTGTAGGGAATGAGAGATTGTGGCAAATATGCTTTAATGAAGAAAAATGAACAGTAAGGTGTGGAGATTTGAAGAAAAGTGGAAAAGTTGAAAGATTGAGCTGGAGCCAATGGTTACATTCCTAGAAATAGCAGTTGCTGTTAACTCCTTCCAGAAGAACAGTGTGGACATTTGTAAACAACACTAAGAGCAGCAACTTGTATCTAAGTAGAGTCTTTAACACACAAGATGTTTCAATGATCTTAACATAGGAATAATCAGGGGATCTGACATCAAACCATGAGAGAGATTTGCAGAGATGACTGAAGACTATGCTGGTAGGAATGAAGATACTTTTAAAGCACAGAGACTTGGAGAATTTGAGGGGTTTTTGAGGGAATTCCAGAGAGTAGCGTAGTCCTAGGCACAACCTACAATGATCTTCCTTCAACCAGAAGGTCAGAAGTGGGGATGTTCACTGATGATTGCGCAATACCATTTACAACTCCTCAGATACTGAAGTAGCCCGTGTCCAGATGCAGCAAGACCTAGACAACATCCAGGCTTGGGCTGATAGGTGGCAAGGAACATTCGTGCCACACAAGTGCCAGGCAATGAGCATCAAGAGAGAACAAGAGAGAATATTACCATCTCCACTTGATGTTCAATGGCATTACCATCGCTGAATCCCCCACTAACAACATCCTGGGGTTACCATTGACCAGAAACTGAACTGGGCAAACCACATAACTGTTGTGGTTACAAGAGCTGTTTGGAGGCTGGGAATTCTGTGGCGAGTAACTCACCCCCTGACTCCCCAATGCCTGTCCACCATCTACAAGGCACAAGTCAGGAGTGTGATGGAATACTCTCCACTTGCCTGGATGAATGCAGCTCCAACAACACTCAAGAAGCTCGACACCATCCAGGACAAAGCAGCCTACTTGATTGGCACCCCATCCACCACCTTCAACATTCACTTCCTTCACCACCGATGCACAGTGGCAGCATTGCGTACCATCTACAAGATGCACTGCAGCAACTCACCAAGGCTGTTCGATAACAGCTTCCAAACCTAGGTGACCTCTATCATCTAGGCCAGGGGCAGCAGATGCATGGGAACGCCCCAACCAAGTCACACACCATCCTGACTTGGAACAATATCGCCATTCCTTCACTGTTGCTGGGTCAAAATCCCGGAACTCTCTTCATAACTGCACTGTTGGTGAACCTACACCCCAAAGATTTCAGCAGTTCAAGAAGGCAGCTCACCGCCACCTTCTCAAGGGCAATTAAGGATGGGCAATAAATGCTGGCCTAGCCAGCGATGCCCACATCCCATGATGAATAAAAAAAGTAATTAGAGCTCTGCCAACAATTCATGGGATAAAGGGAATGAGGATGTAAAGGAGGCTGCAACTGGAGGACCAAAGGGTGCAGAACAGGATGTCTGACTGGAGGAGGTTGCATTGTAGGGAGGTGTAAGGCAAGGAGAAACTTGAATGTTTTCATTTTCATTTTCAAGGATTTTCATTTGGATGTGAAGCCAATATAGATCAGTGAAGTTGGGAGCACTGGGCTGAAGGTCTTGGTCTGGGACAGGATGCCTGTGACTGCGGTTTGAACAGTTGGTGTTTGTGGATAATGACTGACAATATGCCAGTAACAATGGTGTTGGAACTGGAATGTGAAAAATTCTTGATAGGAGTTTTGGTTTGTGTGGGAGAGAGACTGAGGTCGGAGCAGAAATGAGGCTACAGATGTGTCTTGGTGATGAGCAAAATCAAGAGAATGAAACTTGGCTCAAGATAAAACATGATGCTGAGGACAAGTATAAGTGGAGCAGAGATAATCAAGTTCTGCAAGGAAGACAGGGTTCAAAGCAATGTCTGTGAAAAGCAGTCAGGCAAGGTTGAATATTGTGTGTGGGATGGATAGATAGATTTTGTTGATTATTCTGAGAGTTAAAGGAGATAGTTTGCGAAAGCTTTCTCTCAGGCAGTTAATGGGTAGGTAATAGTCCACAATAGTGTAAAACTTACATGGTCTGTGGAAGGGACTCAATCGACTGTAGCCATTTCAAGCCCAATGCTTTCTTATGTTTTGTGTTAGAAAATCAAGAGAAAGTGATTATTGTAATTACAAACTATTTGTTGTATAAAGCACCACTGCTCTTAAATGTCCTTCTCAAAAGACAGAAAGATGAAGAGCTCATTAAAGCAAGGTGTGGGGGAAGGGATCAGGTACAGAGAACAGGAATGAGAGGGATGGGGACAAAGACCAGAAGTAAGATAGAGGAAGAGTGAGTGCAGAGTCTGGACGGCTCTTGCCTTGAGACATTGAGCTCACATAAATTACTAAAAGAAAGCAAGTCAAATTGTTAGCAAGATGCAGAAGAACCTAGAGATTACAGGTGTAAATAAACGTATAATAAAATATAAATCTGCAAGTTTGAAAAATTTTGATTCATAAATGGTTGCTGTTCATTAGACAGGAAGAAGATGGTGCAACCAAAAAATTATTGTTTTAAAAATGGCCTGCTCTATCAGAACCTTCATTAGAATATTATAAATGAAAAAATAAACCTGGGTATTCTTCCCACCCAAAAAAGCAATACAGAAGTGGTGAGATCAGATGGCAACTGACTCAAGATCCTGCTCTGCTGAGTTTCAACGAATATATTTGTCGCCTCACTCCCCCATTCTACTCCCACATGCACATTGAATGAAGCCATTCTCAGGCCTGCTGAACAGCAAGTAGTGACATGCAAATGAACAATGAATAACAGTGTGTTGTCATCCAGGAGATATTCTATCCTTCCATAAGTCATGCACAAGACCGTTCCAGACTTAATAGAAATGGACACAGCTTTCAGAAAATAAAGAATAGTTAAAGTTTATAGAAGATGACAAATCTAAAGTTGTTTTACACCAAGATGAGATGTATATCTGTTATAATATGTTATTGGAAGAGCATTCATAGCAGGAGAAGACTCATTGTCATTGTTGTCCCAGCTTTGACCTTCATGGTTATCATAACCAAGGGCTGAAACTGTGAATCCAGAGCGAAAGAATTAAAATGGATCTCAGCTATCTCTTCAGAGAAATGTAAAGACTCCACATCTAGCTGTTCCTCCACAGTTGGCCTTCCTTCAGGAAGAGGAGGAGCAAATGAACCAGAGAAGGGCCCCCCTGCATTGAAGGAGAATGAGGTGAGTTAGGAATTGCCCAGCTATCAGATCATACAGAGCACATCACTCTTTCTTTATATCCAATTTTCTGAGAACCTAGAGTCTCCTTTCAAAAGGAAGTGTTCCATGAGTTATGCAGGATCCTGGAAAAAGACATGTAACAATCATTAAGGAATGTCACTGCTCTTAAGTGGAAGTGAAACTATCCACAGTGTTGACATTTTATGCATCAAGATCATTGCAATTAACTGCACAGGCTCTCTGCAGTATTTCACAGTCAGTGATCCATCAGGCAGGTGATTTATGCACTGTTCATTTGAGCTTTTCATTCCATTCCCTATGGTTGCAGCTTCTCACCATGAAAAGGAAGTGGGATATTTCAGGATAGCAGGTTGCAAAGGCCAGGGTTTAAAGGGCACACATGTAGCTATCCAGTGTAGAGTGCTAGTGGAAGATAGTATAACATATCCTAACAGGAAGAGACACCTTGTTTGAATGGGATATGGCAACAGGCTTAAAATACTCCATGTCAATGTGAGGTACCCTGGCAGTTGCCTTGATGCATCTATAATGCAGCATTCTTCTGTACCATTTCTTTGTGTAAAGATGGGTGTCCAAATGGCTTCTGAGCAATAAGGGTTACCCTCTCCAAACCTTGCAAATGATTCCAGTCAAGATTCCATACAATAATGATGAGCAGACATACAATAAGGCCCATTCAGCCACAAGAGACTGAATAGAGTAAACGTTTGGAATGCTAATCATAATAGAGCGCCAGTTTGGAATGCTAAAGGCACAATTCCATGGTCTGGACAGGTCGAGTGACTAATTCTCCAGTCTGCATATCCAAAGCTGTCATTATCTGCATAATTATACACTGGAGGATGGAGTTTAACTGCAGGACCAGGAGGACTAACCATCACAGGAAAGGAAGGAAGATACAGCAGAGAGCAAGAGAATGAGAATGAGGATGATTTGGAAGGACATCCTGTGACTCATAAGCAGGACAGAATTTTTGATTGCATGAGGAGGCGGATCGGAGGCAGTGCAGTTTTCTGACACCAGCTGGCGTGCTGGTTTGCCGACATGTTTACGACTCTGGGCCATTTTGGAACATGCCAGTTCGGATGCGAAACAGCTACCTGCTCGCAAGTGGTGGGTAGCCAATTAGATATCTTGAAGGTCCTATTAAGGCCCCTCTCCTGCTGCCAACTTTAATTATTCAGGCAGCAGGTCGGCCCCCTGCAGTGGACGAAAGGCAACCAGGTGATGGAGGCGGCCTCCTGGCATCAGACCGGGGTGGGGGTGGCGGGGGCAGATTAGTGGTCAAGGTGTGAGCTTTGACCTTTTTAAGCCACTCCCACAGCCACAACTTAGAAATGGTCACAGCTGTGAACATATGCCACCATGTGGAGGGTTTCCCCTCCACAATGGCACTCTGGCAGTTGTGACCAATTTTTATTGCAGAAATTTTATAAACTTTTATAAGCCTCCATCTTAAGGCACCCTCTGTTTCTGCTACCTACATCAGCAGCTCCTACCTCTGAGAGTTGGGCTGCTGCTCTCTCAGTGCTGGAGGACCTCCTATTGGCCTGGGAGTCTGCCCACTGCCTTCAATTGGATGGCAAGTGCACACCTTGACCACTAATTGGCCATCCCATCAAAAATCACATTGGGTATCTGATGTCGACGCAGTGCGCGGTCGGGACCCGGAATTTCCCCTGATGTTGAAGTCAGGGTCCTGTCCTCAGAACGAAAATCTGGCCCCCCAGTATCTGTTCTCATCGCAGTCTTCTCACAACATTGTCATTACAAATGTAGCATTTCTTGTAATTCCCTGTAACTAATTCTCAAAGTCTATTCCTCTTCCTGTCCCCAATAGCTCATTAATGGCAAGGGAATAAAAAGTGAAAATTAGCGTCAGTAATGGTGATAGACTTCTCCAGAAGACCAAACAGATGCAGCACATTCTGGAAAACAGTTTGCAGTGCCTGTGCAAGGGTTCAATACTCCATTAGCATGCTTCAGTTGAAAACAGGGCCTATTTGATCTGACTCACAAAGTTGCCCAGTCGACGTCTGATGTCTCTGGATTCTCCAATCGGAAATGTCATCATCATCTTCATCTTCATCCACAACAACTCGAATTTATATAGAGCCCTTAACTAATTAAACATCCCAATTAAGGTGCTTCACAGAAACATTAGAAAGCAAAGACTTGTGACATCATGCCACTCGTGCTTGATACAGTCTCCTCCTATCTCTCTGCAAGCATGCACACTGCGACTGCCAGTACCTCGCACATTCTTTGCTGCAACTGTTCCAAACGTATCCTCTTTGATGGCAGCCCCCAAAGTTCAACATCGGTGTCCAGCTGAGCAGAGCATGGAGCATCCTGCACCCCCAGATGCAGAGTATCCAGTGCTCTCCCTATCTCCACCATCTACTCTTGCTCGCTTGTGAAGTGTGAGACCCGAGTTGAAAACCCAATTGTATGTCTTATTGCAATGTGATTATCATCTTCATGAGTCCCGTGACGGTGCACCCTCAGACTGAGTGACCTCCCCTGAGGAGTCGTTATCCTCCTTAACCATCTTCCGCTTAATAGCCCGATAGGAGATTGAAGAGATGACTTAGAATTGTCACACTAAGAATATTTTAAGTGATCATTATGCACATGATCATATTTCACTTGCTGCTGACATCAAGTCACCATGAGTGAGTGTTGTATGCCATGTTGTATTGTGATGGAAATCATATCTGCCAAATGGAAACATATTAATTTTGTCATTTGGGACACTACTTGAACTTTCTTTACTGGACATTGCACATAACTTGTTTAAAAAGACCACAGAGCTGAACAGATGAAAACATGGTTGCATATTTGTATTCTGAGAGACAGTTGAATAGAAAGACAATGGGAGTGTTCACTGATTCAATTAACAAGATTGGTCTGGGCAATAGTGATAATCAACATTATTTGACTGTGTAAGGGCCAGAACTCCATGCCCCACCGAGTGTGCTTGGAGAGTTTTGAAATCAAACAACCCTCCCAGAAGCTGCTGTTTCAAACAGAGATGGTCACATGACTTATCTGCTGGCCAGACTGGGGGCTTTTTTGAATAGTGCCACACAGAAAGGAAACAGGCTGCAACTGAACTCAAAGAAGAAAGCACCTTTCTCTCTGTCTCTCTCTCTCCGTCTCTCTCTCTCCAGAAAAGTCCCAGGAAAGCCACGGTGGCAGTGTAAGCCTGTGATTAGCCAGCAGCTCTCAGAGGGTGGGACTTCCATCGCAGAGGTCCTTGATCTTGGGGAAGGCCCGCCGCTGTCCACTTAAGTGCCTAATTGGCAGGCCTTCTGCAAAGGAGGCAAGGTGGGGTTCTCGCCGGCGCCTTAGCCAGTGGTTGAGACTCCCATTGCCCAGCTAAAATCCCAGCCATAGTGTGTGATTGGAGTCACATGGAGGTGATTGGTTCCTTTAGATTTACCATGGCCCAACAGCTTTTATGGTCATTTTGTTCAGTTGTCACCTGCAATTTAATTATCGATTTCAATTTTGCAACTTGCTATAGTGATATTTGAACATTGACTTCTGTGCCTAGTATCAGAAGCATTACACTACTGTATCCTGACATACTATCTGCTACAGTTACCATGCAGCAGCTTCCATTTCTATAGCACTCAGGTACAAAGAAATGTCTCAGCACTTTACAGCATGTTGGTTAGTAACTGGATGCTGAGCAGGGAGACAAAGGGAAGGTGATCACGTGTGGGCAAAAGCATAGCTGAAGACAAGGGTATTTAGAAGATGTACATGGTAATATAAGGCTAGTCCTTTCATGCCACACCTGCTGTCGACTGTTTGCCATCCTTCTCTCCCCTTCAGTTATTTCTCACTGTTGAGCTCCAGCAAGATCCCTCACTGCCACAGCCTCAACAAAGCTACTTGTCCCTATCATATCGAATAACTTGTTCACATCCATGTTTTGCAGTAGCAATGACAGCTGAGTATGCTTGGAAATAAGCAGTAGCTTACGGTGCCATCATAGCATTTCAATGATTTGCAGTCTTGTAACCTACTCCTTGTAGTTTGTGATCCCAGGTACCCGTTTAAACATGGTATGCTTTTTGTCTGAAATGAATTACAACAGAATTAAAGGGCAGCCAGTTCTACAGAGTAACAGCAGGAAGCAAAGGCCAGTTGGAATTAGAACTGGATTTTAACTCCTACCCACTGTGCACAGAGGTTGCTATTGCTGCAACCGCTGCTATCATTACCACTTGGAAGCCACACATAGTCCATACCCAGGAGATTATTGTTTAAATTTTAATTAGTTCTTAGCATAACCATAAATAATATAAACATACAGGATTATAATCCTGTGTGCACCAAAGCGAAGGAAGAAAAAATAGAAAAGCAGCATAATCCCTTCTCAAATAGGGAGCTAGTTATTTATCAAATGTAAATTTAAAAAAAAAGAAATTAAATTGGAAGTCAATTGCTTGATATCTTTAAAAATAGCTCTGCAGGAAGGAACTGAAAATCTTCATGTTAATTTTAATAAAGTTGGAGTAAATATAAAAAGCACTGCCATTTTGTACCCCTGCTGACATTTTCCACTGAAATTATCAAGAGGAGTTTCATTCTCTAAACATTGAAAATTGATGCTCACTGAGGGAGAAAGTCAGAGAGAGGATCTTCCCAGGTGGCTGTTGTGCATCTCTGAGTGACCATCTATAATACAGTCTCTAGAGCCATCTCTCACCTGGGATGGTGGGAAGATGAAAAGTGGAAAAATAATGAAGCCATTTACAAACAACGGTCGTCACTATAGAGGATACAAATAACATCCTAGAAATAGCTGTAAATCAGGAAACGGAAGGGAGGGAGGAACTCAAGAAATTTACAATCACCAGGTAGGTGGTACTGAACAAATTGTTGCAGCTGCGGGCTGACAAGTCCCCGGGTCCTGATGGACTTCACCCTAGGGACCTAAAAGAAGTGACTAGTGAGATAGTTGATGCGTTAGTTTTAATTTTCCAAAATTCCCTAGATTTGGGGACAGTTCCACTAAATTGGAAATTAGCAAATGTAACTCCTTTATTCAAAAAAGGAGGGAGACAGAAAGCAGGCAACTACTGGCCAGTTAGCTTAACATTTGTCATAGGGAAAATGTTAGAAGGTATTATTAAAAATGGTATAGCAGGGCACTTAGAAAAATTCAAGGGAATCAAGCAGAATCAACATGGTTTTGTGAAGGGGAAATCATGTTTAATCAATTTATTGGACTTCTTTGAAAAAGTAACGTGCTGTGGATAAAGGGGGACTAGTGGATGTACTGTACATAGATTTCCATAAGGCATTTGATAAGGTACCACATCAAAGGTTATTGTGGAAAATAAAAGCTCATGGTGTAGTGGGTAATATATTGGCATGGGTAGAAGATTGGCTAGCTAACAGGAAACAGAGAGTCGGCATTTTCTGGCCAGCAAGATGTAACGAGTGGTGTGCCTCAGGGATCAGTGCTGGGGCCGTAACTTTTTGCAATTTATATAAATGACTTGGATGAAGGGACCGAAGGTATGGTTGCTAAATTTGCTGATGACACAAAGATAGGTAGGAAAGTAAATTGTGAAGAGGACATAAGGAGGCTACAAAGAGATATAGATCAGTTAAGTGAGTGGGAAAAGATCTAGCAAATGAAGTATAATGTGGGAAAATGTGAAATTTTCCATTTTGACAGTAAGAATAAAAAAGAAGCATGTTATTGAAATGGTGAGAGATTGCAGAGCTCTTAGGTGCAGAGGGATCAGGGTGTCCTCATGCATGAATCGCAAAAGGCTAGTATGCAGGTTCAGCAAGTAATTAGGAAAGCTAATAGAATGTTATTGTTCTTTGTGAGGGGAATTGAATACAAATGTAGGGAGGTTATGCTTCAGTTATACAGGGCATTGGTGAGACCACATCTGGAGTACTGTGTAAATGTTGGTCTCCTTATTTAAGGAAGAAATGTAAATGCGTTGGAGGAAGTTCAGAGAAGGTTTACTCGACAAACACCTGGAATGAGCAGGTTGTCTTATAAGAAAAGGTTGGACAGGCTAGGCTTGTATCTGCTGGAGTTTAGAGAGTAAGAGGCAACTTGATTGAAACATATAAGATCCTGAAGGGTCTTGACAGGGTGGATGTGGAAAGGATATTTCCCCTTTTGGGAGAATCTAGAACTATGGGTCACTATTTAAAAATAAGGGATCGTCCATTTAAGACAGATGTGAAGGGAATTTTTTTCTCTCAAAAGGTCGTGAGTCTTTGGAAATCCCTTCCTCAAAAGGCAGTGGAAGCAGAGTCTTTAAATATTTTTAAGGCAGAGGTAGATAGATTCTTGATAAGCTCGGAGGTGAATGATTATCAGGGGTAGGCGGGAATGTGGAGTCGAGGTTACAATCAGATCAGCAATGATCTTATTGATTGGCAGAGCAGGCTCGAGAGGCCAAGTGGCCTACTCTTGCTCCTAATTCGTATGTTCATAAAAACAATGCAATACTCACGTCTTTAATCACAGCAACTTTACACGAAAACTGTAAAACAGTTAATAATTCAGACCGAATAATTGACAATGTATTTCCAGTAATGCTTTTCTGTCTTCACTCAGTGCTGCTTAGGTATTAGCTACGCTTTGGACATGCTAAGGCTGTGAAAGGCTCTATATAAATGTGAGTCTTTCTTTACTTAAAAATGCAAAAAGCAGTGCTCATGCCATGCAACAAGATGAAGGCTGTAGTGTGCAGAATGACACAGTTGTGTGGAGGTGCATTGTGAGGGGCCCACTCGTGAGTCAAAATCTAACCCTCTGGAAAGGACTTTTATCAACGCTGCTTGACTTTTTTCTTTTGAAATCAATCTTCACGACAACATACTTACCAAAATTCAAGACCATCCCATTTGTCAGTTGTATGTTCATTCCATGAATACCAAAGAGGAATGCTTTCTGGGAAAACAATGAGAAAACAAAAGAGGCAGTACTGTTTGAGCAATCTGGATCTGCATCTTCAAAGTAGCATCTGGCCTATAATGTTGAGTGGTCTCCTAGTCTCTTTACAAGTGAAATTTAAGACTGATTTCATTTATTGACCATGCATTTTCTCTTGCAAAGAAGCTGTGCTGCCATTGCCTGTACCTTGCTGTACCTGCAAAGGTAATCAATAGTAGTGGTAATATCCCAACATCACTAAAACTCATTGAATTGTTCAAGTAATGGAAAACAAGAGTTATGCCAGCGAGAACAGCTGGTAAGAACAGATAAATCCTCAACAGCTGTTCTTAACTGTTTTTTCATTGGGCCTTGACAGACTGAGAGAGATATAAACTTATTATGTGAGCTTAGTGTCCTTCAAAATCTGAGAAAAGCTTATAGCAGTAAATACTGGCTTTTCTTGCACAGTATTTGGTGTTTGCATTAGGACAGTAGGGAGACGCCCTCTGACCACTGCAAGTGAATCGTACTCTATTAAGTGCTATTTTAATGGCTATATTTTAACAGGGCACTTCACATAAAGCCTTGCTTCTTTGGGGACAGCTGTTGAGTAAGACTCAGCTTAGGCAACAACTTACTCAAAAAACATTGTATTAAAATCACAAAGCACGAGGAAAGATTTTATAGAACTATGTTTTTTTCTATTTTAAATGTAACACATTCTCTGAACTCATGATTTTTGAGGTTATCTGTAAAGTGGGTTACAGCCTTATAAAATAAAAGCTCTGGTTTATTCTCTGTGTAACATGAACGAGTAGTAAAAGTGACACAGTTCTGAATACCCATAAGACAAAGCAAATTGAAACTGCCTCTCAGCAACTATATTGAAACAAAGTTCATGGGAATAACTTGGTAACCACTCCCAAGCATCCATTATTCTCCATGCAATATATGCGCTTGCTAAAGTATGTTTTTTTTTTCAATATTGTGACCATACATGGGAAAGGTAAATGAGCTAATTGGAACTGGTAACTGAGAAAGGAGATTTGCTGGCAGTCTGAGCACAATAGTACGGGATTGGCTATTGCTATATTGTGGCATCACAAAAGTGATGTCAGGTTCCTGATATGAGACTTTTCCCATTTATTCGACATGCTAGTGGATTTTTTTCAGAGGTTGGGAAAGGCAAGTGTCTTCTGTGGTAATCACAAGTATCAGTATTGTTATGATTGATCTTTGGTGCTACCCAGCGACAGATATATTTGATAAAAAAATCCAACAGCACTCTGAAAGAGTCAGCAGTGCCACTTTGGAATGTGGATTCCTAGTATCTAGGCTGTCCTGTTGCACAGTTGATTTTAACACCATTATCCTTTTTTATTTTTATTTGAAAGAATAAATACATCCTGATTTATAACATTTCTGACAAATGCCAAAACATTTTGGACAGAATGGTATGGAAAATAATAAACATTACTCTAACAGTTTCTCTAAGGTTCCGCCCTGCCCTGGGCCTGAACTCGCATCTTTCTCTAGTTTCTCTGCTATCTCCTCTTATGTCCTCTTTGAGCTCATCTTGTCCATAAGGCCCATCACCTGATCCTTTGACACTATTCCCACTAAACTGCTGACCAACCAACTTCCCTTCCTGGCTCCCATGTTGGCTGATATTGTTAATGATTCTCTCTCCTCAAGTACTGTCCCCTCTCTTTCAAATCTGCCGTCACTACCACTCTCAAAAAAAAACTCTTGGTCCCTCCATTCTTGCAAACTACCGCCCCACCTCCAACCTTCCTTTCCTCTTTAAAGTGCTTGAATGTATTGTCACCTCCTAAATCTGGTCCCATCTTCCCGAGAACTCCATGTTTGAATCCCTCCAATCAGTTTTCCCACCCTACCGCAGTATCAAGACAGCTCTCATCAAAGTCACAAATGATTACCTATATGTCGGTGACTGTGCTAAACTATCTCTCCTCATTCTTCTCGACCAGTCTGCATCCTTTGGCATGGCTGACTGCATTATCCTCCTCCAAACCCTATCCACCGTCATCCAGCTGTGTGGGATTGCACTTGCCTGATTTCATTCTTATCTGTATAATCAAAGCTAGAGAATCACCTGCAATGGCTTCTCTTCTGGGTCCTACAGTGTTACCTCTGGTGTGTCCCAATGACCTATCCTTGGTCCCCTCCTATTTTTCATCTCCATGCTGCCTCTTGACGACATCATCTGAAAACACGGCATCAGATTCCACATGTACTCTGATGACACCTAGTTGTACCTCACCACCACCAGTCTCCATGGCACAAATGTTACTTGCCATTTATTAGCCCAAGCCTCAATGTTGTCCAGGTCTTTCTGCATGCTGGCATGGACTGCTTCAGTATCTGAGGAGTTGCAAATGATGCTGAACATTGTACGATCATCAGCGAACATCCCCAGTTCTGACCTTACGTTGGAGGGAAGATCAATGATGGAGCAGCTGAAGATGGTTGTGCCGAGGACACTACCCTGAGAATGCCTGCAGAAATGTCCTGGGGATTAGATGATTGGACTCCAACAACCAGAACCATCTTCCTTTGTGCTAGGTATGACTGTGCAGAGTGTGTTCCCCCCACCCCCCCCCCCACTAACGATTCCCATTGACTTCAATTTTGCTAGGGCTCCTTGATACCACACTCGGTCAAATGCTGCCTTTATGTCAAGAGCAGTCAGTCTCACCTCATCTCACCCGTTGCATAGGTACCCTCTCCCTGGCAACTGAGGCTGAAGCTGACAGTTTGCAACCTTGGTGTCATATTTGACCTGGGTTGAGCTTCCGACCACATATCTGCGCTATCACTAAGGCTGCTTATCTCCACCTCCATAACATTGCCCATCTCTGCTCCTGCCTCAGTTCTTCTGCTGCAGAAATCCTCCACCATACCTTTGTTACCTCTAGACGTGACTATTCAAATGCACACCTGACTGCCTTCCCGTGTTCCACCCTTCATAAACTTGAGGTCATCCAAAATTCTGCTGTCCAAGACGTAACTCACACCAATCCATTTCGCCCATCACCCTGGTGCTCACTAAGCTCTTGAATACCCTCTGTAAAACTCTCAGCCTCTTTACCTCTCTTTCCTCCTTTAAGACACTCCTTAAAACCTACCTCTTTGGCCAAGTTTTTGATCATCTGCCCTAATATCTCGTTAAGTGGCTCGTGCCAAATTCTGTTTTATAATGCTCATGCGACATTTTATTACATTAAAGGCACTATATAAATGCAAGTTGTTGTTGTTCTTGGTAATAGTAAAAATGAATTGGTTGAATGATCATTCTCTCGAAGCAAGACAAGGTTAACGTGCCAATCAGTTTTCTTGTGGAAAATGGATCTCAAAACAGCCAAAACATATCTGCAAAACTGTACACATGAAACAGTGTAGGTGCTGAGGTCTATTAAGTAGAGGTCGGAGCTTTAAGATATGGGGACGCAGAGCAGGATTTGAGCAACAAAAGATTCAGATCTGCCAGCAAGGGCAATTGATGAGCTAAAGCAGCCAGGTTGACAGCTGGAGAAACCTAGGTTCCAGGAATGACAGTTGGCAGGGCTGAAACAGCCAGGAAATAGAGTGGAATGCCAGAAAAATATAGCTGGAGGTAGAAAATGGTGAAGAAGGGGCAATTAGAAGAACATACTGGGCATGAATGCCAGTTAGAAATGAAGAAATAGCCTCAAAAAAGAGTAGGAAGAGAGAACGTAGGCAAGATATTGGACATACAAGTTAGCTGGGATTTCGAAAATAGCCAGGAGGATGCAGCTGATTTCAAGAAATGGCCTTGGCTAGTGGGACAGCTGGGAACATAAACTGGGCATGAAGACAGTGGAACGTAGAAACAAAAATCCATGAAGGAGCTTCTGGAGAACTGTAGGGGAGAGGAAAACATAGTTTAAAATGATACTCGTTGAAACATGTAATAATGCCTTGTTTTGTCTTATAATTCATGCCTAGTTAGACAGGTATAGAAGCAACATACAAAACAATTATTTTTCTGTTCAATCATCAAAAGTACACTTCTTGCTGTAAATGCATGGAATTCATCCATGATAACATTGAAACCATAGTAACTTTTATTGAACTATTAATTAGGCAGAATCGCTGCCAGTCGTGAGATTCCAGACTAATTATTTCTGCATTCTGAAGGGAGTGTTAACATTGTCTAATCTCAAATTCTGAGGTCAGAACACCTTTCACCTTTCAGCTAGGAGCTTTCAACCAGCAGTGATTTTACAGCTCTGCAACACTGAAGGTATTATGAGAAAGCACCAATAACACATAGCAACATGTGTACTTCATGAACGGTGTTGAAATAGCTGAGGATGCAGCTGTAAGAGATCGAGGCGTCTTAGTTGCCTCAATGCACAACATATCCAGCCAATACAGAGTAGCAATCAACAAAACCAATGCAATGTTGAACTAAAAATAGAAAATGTTGGAAACACTCAGCAGGACATGCAGCATCTGTGGAGAGAGAAACAGAGTTAATGCTTTAGGTCGATGACCTTTCATCAGTTCTAATGAAAGATCATCAACCTGAAATGTTAACTCTGTTTTGCTGTCCACAGATGCTGCCTGTCCTGCTGAGTGCTTCCAGCATTTTCTGTTTTTATTTTAAGTTTCCAATAACTGCAGTATATTGCTTTTGTTATAATATTGAACTCCATGGCCAATACAGTGGAATACTAGTCAAAGGAAGTTGTGATCAAGCTGTACTGTTATATATGTATGTGATTCAAGAATACTCAGCAGGAATGCTCATATCACATTTAAACTCGTCAAACCACACCCATGAGTACTGTAACAAAAACAGAAAATGCTGGAAATACTCAGCATGTCAAGCAGCATCTGTGGAGAAAAAAGCAGAGTTAATGTTTCAGGTCAATGACCTTTCATCAGAGCAAGGAATACTGTGTTGTTCTGATCACCGAGAAACAAAGGAGACAATCATTAGTGCTGAAGGCAGTGCAGAGGCAGATCTCCTGTATCAGGGATCTGAATTAATAGGAAAGACTGACTGTCGTGACTTGAGTTTCCAAGTTTGCAAAGGAGGGAGGTGTCTAAGAGGCGATATTGAAGAGGTATTTAAGATAGTAAATGGTATGGAAAAGGACTATCCAGAATACTACTTTAAATATAAACAGTGGGAGTAGGACAAGGGGACACGGATTCAAACTTGAAAACGATAACTTTAGTGCTGATATCATGGGGTTCTACTTCACGGAGAGAGTGGTCAACACTTGGAGCAGAATTCTGAATATCAACTGGGAATGTAAGGTTGTTCAGGATGGATGTATTAAAATGGCCCAATGGCTTTCCTCATCCGTAAGTTTCTGGTGATCTTGCAAACACTGAAATAGCAGCATTGAACCTACAGGTGCAGTAGCACCTGGAGGTATCTGGAAGCTGGCCATAAGACTGCAGTTCCAACTCAGTCACTACAGGCTGCAACGCTACTGTGAGCATTTCAAGTCAATCAGATGCAGGTTGATGTTAATCAGCCTACAATTTCCAACAGCAGATTGTGGAGCAGTGTTAAAATCAAATAGAAGGAGCCCTTGACATCATGTAGAATATTTAACGTATATCTCAAAGCCCTAGAAAACACCAGAGTCTTGTCCTGAACCAAACAGGAGTGCAGCAATGTACCTTTCACAAAATCGGCAGCATATTTAAAATTGCTCAGTTAAAACATAGCAACCTGGGCTGGACAGCAGAGCTGACCTACACAAGATCAGTTGGAAGGGATGGCAAACATGGTTTTAGGAATAAAATGCTTGCATCCTACTGACAGATAATTTTACTGTGCAAAATGTATTTTGCTTCACAGCTGGAAATACCTTGGGGCAAAGACCACTGCTTGCTGGTCGTGGTATTTATACCCATTTGACAGGAGATGAACTGTTGCTAAATAAGTAAATACTCGCTTTAGAAAATTTGCTGACAGATATTTGGCGACTGCACCAAGGGGGTAACTTTAACCTAACCCACCCAGTGGAAACTAGTACGGCCAGAGCAGTTGTCCACGTTGCAAGCCACAGGATTGTCCGTTCCATTGACATCTCAATTTGAAGGGGGAAGCTTCCCTGTTGGTTAGTAAAAATTAATTTGTTTGAAGAATATGTGTAACAACTTTTGAAGTGCAGCTCCTTCCTTTCACCTCACAGATAATGGGAATGTTGTTGGTGTTGTGCATTAATCAGGCAGGTAGTTGTTGGAGCATATGCAGCAGCCATCCAGAAGAGTCAGTGTGCGATCCAATTGATTTTGGTCCTGTGCCCTCCTCATAACATGGTCATTGAGCTGCCAGTGTGAAATACGCCCCCCCAAAAGGCAGATCGCTGTTCTGGAGGTGGGATATTTGGGTGGGGTCACCTATGACAGGCCTGCAGCAGTAGCCTAAAGGGGAGGTGTACTTAGCACTGGAAATACAAAGAAACAGGATTTTTCAGCCGCAGGCAACATGTGTGCAGAACCTACAACAATGAAAGCACAACATTTCAAATCCTTTAAAGTGAAAACGCCAGAAGCGACTGCCATATAAAAATGTTGCAAGAAGCCTCATCCAGCTTTCCTGGATAGCAGCTGAAGATCTCTTTAATAATCATTAGAAATGGCCTTCCCTGATTTGTACAGTTCAGTGGGTGTGGGAACTGGCGATAGTCAGAGGGCATGGTTGAAATGGATGTTGGGGTCTTAACTGCACCATTTGATTCGAATATGCATACAAGACTCCTGCTTGTTTCCAGTTGGAGCTCGAGCTACTAGACTACAGGGCCACTCAAAAATCTCTGGATGTCAATGCTGCAGTAAGTCAGCAAGACTTCTTGCTACTTAATTTTGGTTCCACTCCCACTCCATTTTTTAAGTGTTAGCCAGGCATTAGTGACATGGATATTTCCCCCAATATATCTACACAGTGTATTACAGTGAGAACAGGCATATTTCAATGTGTCACAATGAGGGCACGATTTGTATCACTGTCTTACAAAAAAGAGTGTGAGGTAAATCGGGGTGCTGCAGACAGCGTATGTGATATGTCCAGGGAGGATTGTGGGGTATGTCAGAGTGCCATATTGAGAGGTGGAGATATCCAAGAGTATTACAGTGAGGAGTGTTAGGTGTTTCAGAGCGTATTCTAGTGAGGAGTGTGGGATATATTTTAGTGCGGAGTGTTGGGTGTCTCAAAGGGGGTTGTGGTGGTATGTGGGTGTATAAGAGAGCATTGTAGCTCGGATAAATTAAGAAGTATGATATTGAGAATATCGGAACACAAATGCAAAAATACACAGGCTGAAATAATTTCTGAAATGTTCATAGTTTTTTTTAATACAAATTCACTGCTCACATGATTTTCACTGTTATTATACAATTTGATTAGGAATCAAGATAAAGAGCTCAGGCTGGAAATGGCTGAGTTCCTTGCCACAGCTCACTGTACATATCTAATACTCTAGAGTATGATTGCACTGTCTCTGTAAGTAGGGAGTGCGTGATGTGTATCCTTCTTTTGTTTATGTGCAGGAGCCAATTTCACACTGACAGAACTGGGAATCTGTGAGCCCTCCCCTCACCGCAGCACTGCTTATTGTCCAGACATGGGGCTCCTCCATCGTGGATATTCCCTGAGCGACGCTGACTCTGACACAGAAGGTGCCATTTCTCCAGAGCATGCTATTAGGTTATGGGGGAGGGGCATCAAATCCAGACGCAGCTCAGGGCTGTCCAGTCGAGAGAATTCAGCCCTCACATTGACCGATTCAGAGAATGAGAAGGAATCTGATGAGGAAACAGGTATGTGTGTTTAAAAGCTGGTCAAAGCACAGCTTTCAGTCTTGCCACCCCTTGGAAATGGGAAGCTGCTGTTCATTATGGTTTCTACTGTTTTTGCTGCAGTGGTATGGTAAAGAAGATAAGTTTGTAAAGAAATCCATTTTACTCCTACTTCCAGGGGGACCTGTGTCAATCTATCATGCTGCTCATGATACTTTAGAAGGCTTCTTCTTACCTTCTGCTTTAGGTCCAGAGGAAGTTCAGAGAGTGGCAACATAAGATAATGAACATCAGTGATGAAGTCATGGCACTGGCATTTCACCATGGGCCAATGCCCAGCTTAGTGGCTAAAAGTTTGAAACAAATTATTAATTTTGCTCAGAATTGTTCATTCTTTCAGGGCACAAAAATATATATGTCAGATTTTTTTCCCGAAAATACATAACACATAGCCAGCGCACAGAGATTGCTCTCATGCACCTCTTGGTAATGCTAAAATTATTTAATGAACAATTTTAAACACTTGCACCATTAAAGCACTGATTTGGAGCAATCTAGCTGACTGCAGTATCCTGGGGTAAGATCATGGTGCTGTACCTTCACCAGAGGGCCACATGTTGACCCTTTCATCTTATTATAGAATCTCTTTACATGAGAACAACAAAGTCTTTGAACTGTAATAAGGGTACCAGGTTTTACTTTGCCGGGAGGTTTCCTGCTTCCACTTGTGAATGTATCAGCACAACATATGGTTGATTTATATGCTAACACCTAAGCTCATTCAATTTGCTGTCTGACAAGCTAATCATTAAAGCAGGATTTGATTATACTTAGATGCCTTTTTTGACTTCTGGCTGGGCACTTCTTTGTGCGTTTGTGTGCTTTTTGTGTGTGTGTAGATCCAATTTTGGTCCCCATACATGGTGGATATCAACTCTGTGGAAAAAGTGCAGGGCCTGATTGCAGAATGATACCCTGCATTTATGATGATAGTGCCCAAGAGGTAGGGCTGTTTGTTCTGGCTTCGTGGGATATAATTGAGATTTTTAAATGGATGTAAAGATTGGACTAGGTTTGGTTGTATAGGTCATTGAAGATAAATAAGGGATGTAGGACTACGTGGCATGCATAGAAAATACGTAAGCCAAGAGCTAGGTTAGATGCCATGAAGTGTTTCTTTTCACAGAGTCATTGACCTGTGGATACGAAATACCTAAACATACAATGGGTGTTGATATATGACAGTACTTTGAACAGGAACATGACAAGTTCCTGATTGAAGAGGATGTTTCAAGTTATAGAAAGTAAGTTACTAGTTAACTTTGAAGAGTTCTGAGTCTCCTAGAGTTTGGTTTGATTGCCTTAAGGAATTAGAGAGTTTTTTCTGAATTCGCTGATTTTTTCCCCCCCTTTTTTGCCTCTCCCAAGATAGGTTTAGGCCATTAATATATGTGGTTGCATCAGGAGGTGGAGTGGGGCTGATTACGGACCAAAAAGGGGATTTACGCATGGAGGCAGAGGCATGGCTGAGGTATTAAATGAATCAGAACAGAAAGTGCAAAAAAAAAAGAACAGAAAGTGCTGGAAATACTGAGCAGCTCTGGCAGCATCTGTTTAGAGAGAAACAGAGTTAATGTTTCAGATCTGTGACCTTTCATCAGAACTGTATTAAATGAAAACGTCGCATCTGTCTTTACCAAGGAAGAAGATGTTGCACAGGTCATGGTGAAAGAGAAGGTATTTCAGACTCTTGAAGGGTTTAAAATTGATAAGGAGCAAGTTGGATAGGCTCTCGATACTTAAAGTTGATAAGACACCAGCACTGGATGAGATGCATCCAAGGATACTGAGGGAATTGAGAGCAGAAATCGCAGAAGCACTGGTCATAAATTTCCAAACTTCCTTAGAGGACTGGAGAATTGCAAATGTAACACCCTTGTTCAAAAAGGGTGTCGAGGTAAGCCCAGCAACTACATGCCAGTCAGTTTAACGTCAGTGGCAGGGAAGCTTCTAGAAATGATAATTCAGGCCAAAATTAATAGTCACTTGGACAAATGTGGGTTAATTAAGGAAAGCCAGCACTGATTTGTTAAGGGCAAATTGTGTTTGATTTTTTTTTGTTGAGGTAACAGAGCGGGTTAATGAGGGCAATCCTGTTGTTGTGATGTAAATGGACTTCCAAAAGGCATTTGATAAAGTGCTGCACAATAGACTTGTGTGCAAAGTTAGAGCTCATGGAATAAAAGGGACAGTAGCAACATGGATACATAATTGGCTGAGTGACAAGAAACAGAGAGTAGTGGTTAATGGTTGTTTTTCGGACTGGAGGAAGGTTTATAATGGAGTTCCTCAGGGGTCAGTTTTAGGACCATGCTCTTCCTGATTTATATGAATGACCTAGACTTTGGTGTACAGAAAACAATTTCAAAATTTTGGATGATACAAAACTTGGAAGTGTTGTGAATTGTGAGGAGGGTAGTGTAGAATTTCAAAAGGACATAGACAGGTTGGCGGAATGGGCGGACAAGTGGTAGATGAAATTTAATGCAAAGAAGTGTGAAGTGCTTCATTTTGCTGGATAGAATGTGGAGAGACAATATAAAGTAAAAGGTACAATTCTAAAGGGGGTGCAGGTGCAGAGGGACCTGGGTGTATACGTGCATAAATCATTGAAGGTGGCAGGACAAGTTGAAAGCGTGGTTAATAAAGCATACAGTATCTTAGGCTTTATCAATAGGGGCATAGAATACAAAAGCAAGGAAATTCTGATAAACCTGTATAGAACACTGGGTTTGACCTCAACTGGAGTATTGCTTTCAGTTCTGGGCACCACACTTGAGGAAAGATGTGAAGGCATTAGAGAGGATGCAGGAAAGATTTACGAGAATGGTTACAAGGATGAGGTTCTTCATTTACAAAGATAAATTGGAGAAGTTGGGACCGTTTTCCTTGGAGGAGAGAAGGTTGAGAGGAGATTTGATTGAGGTATTTAAAATCATATGGGGTCTGGGCAGAGTAGATAGGGAGAAACTGTTCCCATTGGTGGAAAGATCGAGAATGGGAGGGCACAGATTTAAGGTAATTGGCAAAAGAAGCAATGGCGACATGAGGAAAAACTTTTTCACACAGCGAGTGGTTAGGATCTGGAATGTGCTACCTGGGAGTGTGGTGGAGGCAGGATCAGTCGAGACATTCAAGAGGGCGTTGAATTATTATCTGAAAAGGAAGAATGTGCAGGGCTACGGGGAGAAGGCGGGGGAGTGACACTAAGTGAATTGCCCCTTCAGAGAGCTAGCACAAACATGACAAGCCAAATGGCCTCTTTCTGTGCTGTAATCGTTCTATGGTTCTATATTATCATGTCTGGACAGGGTGGGCTTGATGGGTCTAAGGTTCTTTTCCCTTCTTTCCCCATGTTTGAATCTGTGTGAGTCAACCTGCCACACAACAGTCTGATGCAGCATAGCAGAGCTGGGGACACGATAAATTTTTCAAAGCCTTTGATATGAATGAAAATCTGATTAGTAGGATTAAGGTCAACATTGATAAAGTTTCTATTGTTAAATGAGCTCACTGAGATTCAGCTGGCTATCTGAAGCTTCGTTTAACCCACGTAGCTGCTGCAGACCTAAATGTTGATCACATTCATCGAGGAAACTTAAGACAAATGAGCATGAACAAGCTACAGAACATATCTTTATTTCCCAGAATCATACCGCACAGAAGGAGGGGATATGACCTGTCTCAACTCTCTGAAAGAGCTACCAATTAGTCCTACTCCTTTTACTCTTTCCTCATAGCCTTGTAACTATTTTCCTTTTTAAGTATATATACAATTCCCTTTTGAAAATTGCTATTGAAATCTGCTTCCACCGCCATTTCAGGCAGTGCATTACGATCATCATAATTCGCTGTGTAAAATAAATTCCCCTCATATGGGTCCTTTGGTCACTGACCCTCCTGCCAGTGGAAATAGTTTATCCTTATCTACTCTGTCAAAACCCATTATAATTTTGAAAAAAAAATATTATTTTGCAGATGTGTATTGAATCAAAAGAATGAGAATGAAGCCGGGTTGTGAGAGATGATTAAGGAGAGCATGTATGAGGGAGCATGTATTCACTGATGTAGTTTTGCAGTCGTATCTTTCATTCAAAATTCATGCCATTGGTCAACTGTCTAGTTGTCTATTGTTGCATAAATTGATCTTAATCATTTTTCTGCTTTTTTGCTACAATAGCTGTACTAATAACATGATGGAGCAGAACCTTTTTTTGCTACCACTAGTTGTCAGTAATTCACGTAGCTGCCATGGTGCCTTTTGTTGGGATTGCATGTGTTTTCAAAAGTTCAGCCATGTAGGAATAGATAATTGTGCAGCACTGTAAATTTCCAATATATTGTACCTTCAAATGTGGGTCACAGCTGTCATAATGTGAATGGAGGATCTGTCTGCCTCTGTCCCTTCCTGTATTCAGTTAGGTTGTATTGGTTGTAGGTAAGGAATTATTTGTCTTAGTGAAAGTTTAGGGGTACAGAACAGCTTAGATGCAAGTGAGTGGCAATCAGTCTCAGTATAGGTAGAGGGGGAGGACTGTGATTTTCTCATTGTGAAGTGGGGCATGATTGCCTCAGTGTGAATGGGAGCCCATCGATGCTGCTTCTCTGAATGAGAACTGTGCCTGGCTCAGCTTGAATGGAGGCCTGTAGTTATCTCAGTGTGAGTGGTAGCCTGGTGCTGTGGCAGTGAGTGGCTCAGTGCAAGCAGGATTATGTCCCTCCCCTCGCAAGTTTGTCCTTGTCTCGGTAGAAGGGGGAAGCTTAATGTCTGACTAGGAATGTGGGCTGTGCTGGGCTTGGCCCACAGTGTTCACACTGGTAAACCTATTCTGACACTTTTCAGTGAGAGATACTGTTTCCTGCAGTCTCAGAAGGTCTTGTTAGCTGTGTAAGATGAAAATGTGGAAGCAAGTCCCTTGTTGAATGCTGGTGGAAATGGTATCCAATACTGTGCCAGACAATTGAAAATGGCCTCATAGGTGTCAGAAGTTATGCACAAAAAAAATTGCAAGTAATGACAAAGAAAACTAGAGATTTATAATTGAAGTTGCTGGTACCACGCTCCCATGCTGTTTATTTTTCTTTTTAAATGAACATCTTCCTTTGTTCCTTCTTAACATGAGAGTTCCTAATATTACAAACTGTTACAAACATTTTACATGCCTGACTGACCCCAGCTTTGTCAAAAAATTTTGTTGCAATGATGCTGTAAAAGAACAGATCATTTACAATTGGGCTACTATCCATATCCCTCTCTGTACATGCCCATATCTTGCTACCCAGCTTGCTGCGCAATCTGGCCATGTCAGTACCAGTGTGTGCTTGCTGCTCAACCCTGTCAGCCGCAACCTGTGCTTCACAACCTAGCCCTGTCAGTAATAATTTGCACTTCACTGGATAGCCCTATTAGTACGTGCTTCTGTCTGACCGCCTAG
Organism: Heterodontus francisci; assembly: GCF_036365525.1. Classification (NCBI taxonomy): domain Eukaryota; kingdom Metazoa; phylum Chordata; class Chondrichthyes; order Heterodontiformes; family Heterodontidae; genus Heterodontus; species Heterodontus francisci. Next base: position 93,737,214 of record NC_090382.1, on the reverse strand, counting down.
CCCCATAATAACAGTGTGCACATTGCTGGCTAGCCCTGGCAATCAATACAGCATCTTACCACTGGTCCTGCAGTAACAGTGTACATCTTGTTGGTCAGCCCTATTAGTGCATGTCTCACTGGTCTGCCCCTGCAGTAAATGCTTGCAAGTTTCAGCGCAGTTCTGCCAATTGAAGCTTGTGTCTCATTGCCTTGTCAGCCCTGAATCTCATTGCTTGACCATGTCAGTATCAATCTGTGCCTGGCCAGCCAGCCCTGGCAATATCAATCTCAACACCCAGTCCTGCCTGTACCAGCCTGTACCTTAACACCCAACCATGTAGCACAGGCGTGTGGTTCAAAATCCTGTCAGTATCAAACTCTGTGCAGTAGCAGGGGGGTGAGAAGACCATGGCTTCAAAAGTGATACTTCGGTTGTGTGGATGATAATGAAATTACCTCTTGATCTTTACCAAGAAACTTTACTTCAAAAAATAAAAAGATGTTTTTTAGGATTGTTTTAAAAAAAAATCAGTGGGCAACAAGGTTAATTGTTACATGGTGATGTCATTGCTGTCTAAGGGCAGCAATAGAATATCACACGATTCAAAGCTGAGTGACGGGAACACAGGAAAATTCAGCCCACTAAAGTTTATCCCTGTAGAATCTTAACTACTTCATCAAAGTATCCAATTGTAATTGGAGCAGACCAATTTTTTTTTGCCTTTACCAACCTGATTGGTGGGATATTTGAAACGTAGCATTACTCTTTGAACTAATATTTCATCAGGACAGCATGTATTCCATGTTTTACAATATTCACATAATACATACTTAGCTTAAGCATGACTGCTGGTCACTGAAGGTTCAGACACTGCAATGCTACTGTAAGCCTGTCCTTGCATGCGCATATGAAATGCAGTGTTTATGAGGTGTTTTCCTCCTGCTCATCAGTTTCAGTAACATCAAGGTAGCATGCAAGAAAAATCAATGCAACTCAATTGATCTGGTGATCCTAAATTACATGTAATATAGGATGGTAACACAGTAGTTTATGTAAAATAAATGGACAAATCTTCTGTACTGTAGTGTAATTTCCATGGAGTGCTCCATCAGTGCAATGTAGGACATCTTGGAAAATGCATTTCATTCTAAGAGATGTTGGCCTGACAAAATAAGCATCTTGCAATTGCCTGTCATGTCATTAAATAGTGGTGCCAAATTGATGGTGCTTGGTGTAAGGTTCAAGCATTCAGTAAGCGGTTTAATTTGGACCCAGGAACCTTGAGAGCTGTGTGTTGACAAGCTCGCCTGAGACTTGAGATAAGCTTTGATTGCTCAGTGGCTAATGAGAAAGTGATAGATTTTGTACAATGGTTTATGACTGTAACCAGCAGTCTATGCTTCTTATCCTTTTCCTTTTTTGTTGCAAAGGAGGTTGAAATAAGTTTGTTACACATCATCCTTGTGTTTCATGATCTGTGAAAGGGATAAGGAAGATCTAGGAAGTTTGCATGCTCTTTGGTAGATCTATCTGCATTCCTGGCTCCATATCAAAGCAATCAGTCTATTATGAAGCACTTTGCATCAAGTTGCGCTGGTAAGCACCAAGTGTAGAAATAATAACCTGAGAGAAAACCTTTGCGCACAGCAATGCTTGTCAAAAAAAATCAACTCCAGAGAGAATGTAGAAGTTTCTCTATTAGACAGGAGATGTATGAGATTTGGGAGCTCTGGATATGGCCCGAACAGAGCACGATTTTTAAAGCTACTTTCCAACTCTCACAATTTATAAAAAAAAGACTTGCATTCATATAGCACCTTTCATGATCTCAGGACATTCTAAATTGCTTTCCAGCCAATAAAGTGCTTTGAAGTGCAGTCATTATTGTAATGTAGGAAACATGGCAGTCAATTTGAGCACAGCTCCCACAAACAGCAATTTGATAATGGCCAGATAATATGTTGTAGTGTTTGCTTGAGAGATAAATATTGGCCAGGACACCAGGAGAAATCTCCTGTTCTGCTTTGAATAGTGCCACAGAACTTTTTACACCTAACTGTGAGGGAAGACGGGGTCTCGGTTTAATATCTCATCTGGCAGACAGCACTTCCTCAGTACTACATTGAAGTGTCAGCCTGGGTGTTGTGCTCAAGGTTCTGGAGTGGAACTTGAACCTCTAGCCAGGGGTTGGCAACATGTCCATACACAGACACCAGTGTCCATGGTAAAAATTTTGAGGTCTGTGGCTAGTCATTTCAAGGATGAGAAATTTCCCATTAGTTGCTTCTTTCCGACCACTCTGACTTTAAAATAAATTGCAGCTGACAGGTGCTTAGAGCAGAGACAGCACTTCCAAACCTCAGACAAGTTTGTGGTTTTCTGACGGGTTCTGAGAGAGGGGGGAGCGTACAGCGAGATAAAGGGGGAGAGGGAGAAAAGAGAGAAAGAGAGAGGGGGCAGAGAGAGAGCAAGAGAGAAGGGGCAGAGAGAGAGGGGGCAGAGAGAGAGAGGAGAGGGGGTGGCAGAGAGAGAGAGAGAGGACAGAGAGAGATGGGGAGACAGAGGGGGGGGCAGAGAGAGAGATGGGAGGCAGAGAGAGCGAGATGGGGCAGAGAAAGAGAAGGGGAAAGAGAGAGAAGTGGCAGAGAGAAAGAAAGGAGGCAGAGAGAGAGGTAGAGAGAGGGGGGCAGAGAGGGAGGAATGCGAGGCAGAGAAAGAGAGGGGGCAGAGAGAGAAAGGGGAAGAGAGAGAGAGAGAGGGGGGCAAAAAGAGATGGTCAGAGAGAGAGAGAAAGGGGGCAGAGAGTGAGGGGGGTGACACAGAGAGGGGGGATGACATAGAGAGGGGGACACAGAGGGAGAGGAGAGAGACAGACAGACAGAGGGAGAGAGAGGTGGGAGAGAGAGCGATCAAGATCACTCCTGAGAGATGGTCATCATCTATCTATCACTCCGCATTGCTGCAACAACTGTGCAGGCAAACATTGACTACTTGTGCAAGCAGAAAACTGTCAGGTATCTCATTAAATCAGTGTCCAACATAGTGACCAGAAAGTAAGCCAATAAATTAGTCCTGTTATTTGAAGCTTTTTCACAAAAATGCACCTTTGTTGTTGTTTTGATTGATAGTGACATAATTTTTTAATGCCTTTATCTTTCCAAAATTGACTCACCAGCCCCTTATGTTGACAAGAATTGTAATGTGCCCCCCCCGCTATGCAAAAATATAGGACACCCCAGCCTGAAGCCTTTAACTTGTGTTTTAAAATAACCTAGCAGCTAGATTATTTTAAAACACATGTTTAAATACTTGTGTTATGTGAACTCATTTTAAAATGAGAAAAGTCACTTCGGGAATGTCTCGATTTCTATACTCCAGCATGCATTACTTTCACCTGGGACACAAGCTCAGTAACATGCCGAAAGTTGCTCTACGTTTACTTCTATATAAATGTCACAATTCCGCTGCTATTCATTTGGAATCATATTTTTCCAGAACTTGTATTGAGGGGAAACAGGCAACAAAATCCAAGGAATAGAAACATAGAAAATAGGAGCAGGAGTAGGCCATTTGGCCCTTTGAGCTTGCTCCGCCATTCATTATGAACATGGCTGATCCTCCAACTCAGTAGCCTGTTCCCACTTTCGCCCCATACCCTTTGATCCCTTTAAACCCAAGAGCTATATCTAACTCCTTCTTGAAAACATACAATGTTTTGGCCTCAACTGCTTTCTGTGGTAGTGAATTCCACAGGCTCACCACTCTCTGGGTGAAGAAATTTCTCCTCATCTCAGTCCTGAATGGTTTACCCCATACCCTTAGACTGTGACCCCTGGTTCTGGACTCCCCACCATCGGGAACATCCTTCCTGCATCTACCCTGTCAAATCCTGTTAGAATTTTATAGGTTTCTATGAGATCCCCCCTCACTCCTCTGAACTCCAGCGAATATAATCCTAACTGACTTAATCTCTCCTCATACATCAATCCCACCATCCCAGGAATCAATCTGGAATCTCCAGAAGTCAACACTGTAACTTCCTCATGATACAAGAGTGCGGTGCAATGGGGCTGTGTGATATTGGCAAAAAACAGGATGGTGCTGACCCATATACAATAGTTGATAAATACAATGTAATGCTTTAATAATCCTTAAACTATGATGAACTGTCTACAATTCCTTAACACAATCTATGCTGCATTTTCAATTTAAAAATTATTGGGGAAGACATAGTAAAAATGTATTATGTTTCAATGACCATGTTAGAAAGTCATTAACTGATTTTTTTGCTGCAAATTGGATTAAAGGATAAGTTTTATAAATATGTCAAAGATCAGTAACTACAATGTGCATCATTTACTATCCAGTTTGTGGGCGGATAACCTGAGTGGACAATGTCTTTCATAACTTGTCTGTATCATATAATTACATGACGTTAAAAGTGCACCTTTGCTAACAGGTAATAGATTTGGCTTGAACATAAATTGGCTAGTCTGGAGTACAATCTTACAGATAGTGACTAAACATTTCGTAACTGAATAATACATATAGTAACAATTGCTCAACATTTTGCAGAAAAGCTGTTTGTTAATAATTATCTTGTTAGAGTGGAATCAGAATCGATAGTGACAGACTGAGATATAGATATAAGTGAATTTAAGAGAGTCACTTTATTGGAGGAACTGAGGGTGCTTGTTGTTTGTAATTGTGTTTATCTAATTTTGTCACTAGCTTTAGTGAGGAAATGTAATTTTGTCCATGAGAGATTCTGTTATTTCAGTATTTTAGAATCGAGGGCCTAGTTTAATAGCCTGTCAAGATGAATAAACTAATCTTGGCTACCGACCTTTAATCTCTCTGTCCCTTCCTGTCCAACTCTGTTTTCTGCTTTACATGACTCTTCTGGAGTACTGTTTGTTGCATCCTATAAAATTCTCCTGATTTGGAGATCACTGCCCTTTAAGTGGCTGCCCTGTCTTCAGAAACATATGACACGCAGGTGGAGAATTTGCACAAACATTGACCATCATGGGTTAATTTGACTTGTGACAACAGCAGTGTAAGAAATAGTCCATCTTCTTATTGCTCATTTTTCTATTGCCTCACCTCAGTATCCACAATAACAATCCACTTCTTGAGTTTCATGGTTTATTGAATGAATTTGCACTCCTGACACAGTGTGAATCCACAGAGGTCATCCGATAAGGTCCATCTACCACCCCATGACATGGTGTAGCTAGCTCTATTCTGTCAACAAAAGTAATTTGCATTGGCATTGCATACTATTTTGCTTGATAGCTAGCTAATACGATTGTGCTGCTCTCCATTGATGTTTGTATGCTTAGATACTTTATTTAAAGGGAAAGATGTGTTTTAAATTGGACTGTGTTTTGATGGCATTATATTAGCTATATACGTTATATACCGATTAAGTGCCCCATGTCCATGGCTGAGTCAATAATTTTGTCAAATGTCCATGGTGCAACATGTCGCTGCCTATCACAGCCTATAGCCTTCTGACTCCGAGGTGAGAGTGCTACCATTGAACCACAGCTGATACTTTGAATAAGGAAAATTTCTTTACATAGAAAGTTATTACAACAAGGAGTCCTTTGCCGCAGAAAGTGGCCAAGGCACAAACCATTGTATTTTTGAAGGAAGAGTTGGATAATTAGAAATGGAAAGATAGAAGTCCATGGGGTGAGTGTGGAGCTGTGGGGTTAGTTTTGGACTGATCTAGAAAAGAGTTGAGACAGACCCAAGGGGCTGATTGGCCTCCATCTTTATTTTAAACTTATATGGTTTCATGGTGTGGTATGAAATTTAAAAAAGTATATTCCAATTTCAATCAGTGCTTAAGAGGAAGTTGTACATTGTCCCTCCCATGTTCCTAGATTAAAAAGAGAAAAAAAGCAACATGTAGTCCCACTGCTAATTGCTGTCCAGTGACCCTGGAAATTTTGCGCTGAGAAAAACCAGCTAAGAATAGGATTAGTCCATCATGTTCGTTTGGTTTAATTGCTTTCCCCCACTCTGTACAAACTTGGACATATCAAATGGCCGTTTGAACAAGGGTGTCTCAGACTTACATTGAACTGTACTGAGGCTTTCAGGACATAGACTGCTGAAAGGTGAAGTGACTTTTCAATGTGAAGTTTGGATAAATCATTGACAGAATTATGGAGATCGCTACTGACGTTAAATGGATGTAGCAGAACGATTGGGGGATTGAGTTGAATCTCAGATAATTACTTGAATTTATTATGTAAATGTTTTCCAAGTAACAAATTTGGCTCAGTAGCCTAACTAAATATGAACTGCTGCCATTATAAGGTTAGTATTCTCACTGCACCTTAAAGTTACTGGAGGAAATTAATTTGAAAGAAAGAATGAAATACAGTATGAAGGGCAGTAAAAGGAATAGAGTTGAGTAGGAGGTAAAGATGTAACCAAGGATCAGGGAAGGATAAACAGACAGAGATGCAGGGAAAGATTGAAGTCAGTTGTAACCTGAAAATCAGGCAGTTTGCTTTTTATGTCTGCTACTGAAAACTAACTCCTACCCTGGGGTTTTTCCTATTGAAATTTTCCTGTCTTGCTCCCACAGAGACAACAACACCAAGTCCAAGAAAGAGTGGATTGTACATGGATGGATTTATTTACTGTGGCTGGCAAAAATGCATTCAAACTGATTTAAAGGAAATGACTGAAGGAAACTTGTCTCTCTGGCTTTAGCATATTGGGAAAATGCTACTTGGCGGTTTTTGACATGGGGCCAAGAAGGATGATGTAACAATCATTATTACGGAAGAGGTAGTGTTGGGCAAGCTAAAGGAGCTAAGGATTGATAAGTCTCCTGGCCGTGATGGAATGCATCCCAGAGTACTAAAAGCGATGGCGGGAGAAATAGCAGGTGCACTGGCGGTAATTTTCCAAAATTCGCTGGACTCTGGGGTAGTCCCAGCTGATTGGAAAATAGCAGATGTGACGCCACTGTTTAAAAAGGGAGGTAGACAAAAGATGGGGAATTATAGACCGGTTAGCTTAACCTCTGTAGTGGGGAAGATGCTTGAGTCTATTATCAAGGAAGAAATAGCAGGGCATCTCGATAGAAATTGTCCCGTTGGGCAGATGCAGCATGGGTTCATGAAGGGCAGGTCATGCTTGACAAATCTTTTGGAATTCTATGATGGCATTACGAGCAAGGTGGACAATGGGGACCCAGTGGATGCGGTGTACCTAGATTTCCAAAAGGCCTTCGACAAGGTGCCGCACAAGAGGCTGCTGCATAAGATAAGGATGCATGGCGTTAGGGGTAAAGTATTAGCATGGATAGAGGATTGGTTGACTAACAGGAAGCAGAGAGTAGGGATAAATGAGTGCTATTCTGGTTGGCAATCAGTCACTAGTGGTGTGCCTCAGGGATCGGTGTTGGGACCGCAATTATTTACAATTTATATAGATGATTTGGAGTTGGGGACCACGTGTAGGGTGTCAAAGTTTGCAGATGACACTAAGATGATTGGCAGAGCAAAGTGTGCAGATGACTGTGAAACTTTGCAGAGGAACATAGATACATTGAGTGAGTGGGCAAAGGTCTGGCAGATGGAATACAATGTTAATAAATGTGAAGTTATTCATTTCGGTAGGAGTAACAGTAAAAAGGATTATTACTTGAATGGTAAAAAGTTGCAGCATGCTGCTATGCAGAGGGACCTGGGTGTCCTTGTGCATGAATCGCAGAAGGTTGGTCTGCAGGTACAGCAAGTAATTAGGAAGGCAAATGGAATTTTGTCCTTCATTGCTAAAGGGATTGAGTTTAAAAGCAGAGAGGTTATGTTGCAGCTGTATAAGGTACTGGTGAGGCCGCACCTGGAGTACTGTGTGCAGTTTTGGTCTCCTTACTTGAGAAAGGATGTACTGGCACTGGAGAGGGTGCAGAGGAGGTTCACTAGGTTGATTCCGGTGTTGAGGGGGTTGGCTTATGAGGAGAGACTGAGTAGATTGGGATTATATTCATTGGAATTCAGAAGAATGAGGGGGGATCTTATAGAAACATATAAAATTATGAAGGGAATAGATAAGATACAAGTAGAGAGGATGTTTCCACTGGCAGGTGAAGCTAGGACAAGAGGGCATAGCCTCAAAATTAGAGGGAGCAGATTTAGGACTGAATTAAGAAGGAACTTCTTCACCCAGAGGGTTGTTAATCTATGGAATTCCTTGCCCAGTGAAGTAGTTGACACTTCTTCAGTAAACGTTTTTAAAGCTAAGGTAGATATCTTTTTGAACAATAAAGGAATTAAGGGATACGGCGAGAGCGCGGGTAAGTGGATCTGAGTCCACAAAAAGATCAGCCATGATCTTATTGAATGGTGGAGCAGGCCCGAGGGGCCGGACGGCCTTCTCCTGCTCCTAGTTCTTATGATCTTATGTGGTCCTTCTGGTGTTCTCAGTATGTTGGAAAGTCATGACGATTGAAAATAAGAATTCTAAAAAAGCAAAGATGATTTAAAATATTCCCTACAAAGGACAGTGAACCTACTTCCTCGACTGGGGAACCCAGAAGAAGGGGAAGAATCTTAAAATTAGAGCTAGTCCATTCAGGAGTGAGACAAAAGGGCGCTTTTTCACACTAAGAAAGTGGAGATATGGAATTCTTGACTCCAAAAGGAAATGGATGCTGGATCAAACTGAAATTTTCAAGACTGAGTTCAACAGGATTTTTATTCACAAGAAACGCTGGAAATACTCAGCAGGTCTGGCAGCATCTGTGGAGAGAGAAACAGAGTTAACATTTCAGGTCAGTGACCCTTCTACAGAACTGGGTGAACCCAATCTGAAGAAGGGTCACTGACCTGAAACGTTAACTCTGCTTCTCTCTCCACAGATGCTGCCAGATCTGCTGAGTATTACCAGCATTTCTTGTTTTTATTTCAGATTTCCAGCATCTGCGGTATTTTGCTTTTATTTTAGAATTTTTATTAGCTCTGGGTATCAAGGGATTTAGATCAAAGGTGGGTAAATGGATTTGAGGTACAGATCAGTCATGATCTAATTGATTGGTGGAACATGCCTGAAGTACTGAATGGCCTACTGCTGTTCCAATGCATCCATTGTTAAAGAGTTTAAGAATTTCTGTTTTTTCTACTGAGTGAATACTTGACAATATTTTTTATATTGAGGCATTAAACCATTAACAGTAGCCAATCGGGCAGATGATATACTGGGAGACACATTGATCAGGAAAGAGACAGAGAAGAATACTGGATTTAAATTCTTTGGAACTTAATTTATTTTTTAAAAAGTCTTTCCCAGGGTGGAAAGGGCTATCACCAGGGGGCATAATTTTAAGGTGATTGGAGGAAGGTTTCGGGGAGATGTCAGAGGTAGGTTCTTTACACAGAGAGTGGTGGGTGCGTGGAATGCGCTGCCAGCGGTGGTAGTGGAAGCAGATACATTAGGGGCATTTAAGCGACTCTTGGATAGGTACATGGATGATAGTAGAATGAAGGGTAGGTAGTTAGTTTGATATTAGAGTAGGTTAAATGTTCGGCACAACATCGTGGGCCGAAGGGCCTGTGCTGTACTGTTCTATGTTCTATGTTTCTATGTTCTATACTATATTTGTGGCTTAATCTCCACGAAATAGCATGGAAGCACTGCACTGCAGGGGCTGGGCTAAGGTATTGCAACTTCTACTTTTTATACTACACTAAATTTAGGAGAGTGCTATGCCTTAAGGATGGCAGGAACCTGTCATTTGGTTTGTGTTGAGATCAGTATGAAAACGTATGGTAGGAATGGTTCTGGAAACGTGATGTCATCAATTAAATTAGTTTTAAAATTGTGTTTTAAGTACCTGATGCAAAGTATTTGTGGCTGTTGATTTCAATTTTGTTCTCACATTCGTACAATACAATTAGTTGGCACGGCTCAATTGTTCCATCACCATCTACTGATGGTCATAATGAAAGATTTCAGCATGGTTTAAGCTCTATGAAAGGACTTGTGCTTTAATCAGCTCTCTGTCCACTACTTCAGCATAAAACACATTAAAGGCATGGCAACAGAATATCCCAGCCAGCTTGAAAACCTATTTGCAATGAATTCTTTCCCAAGGCCAACAAATGGACGCAATGCAGCACAGCATGGCTGAAAGTAAAGATACAAGACAAACACAAACTAAATGAAGCAGACAAAGCACAGTGACATACAGGAGATGATAAAGGTCTATACACAACTCAATATAGTGTGATCTTTTCCCATTTCAATGTTGTTAGCTCAGTGTCACTACCATTTGGCAAGAATATCCAACTGTTAGTTGAAAATTCAACTTTGACTCAATACTGATGGGGAGTAAAATTGTATCATAACCTTATATGCACCAAAATTTACTTGTGTGTTCAGATAAACACATAAGCTGCTGCCTCTGCAATTCTGCATGAACCAATTTTCAGTAAGTAGGGGCTAAATTATTCAATCACATATTATAGGGAAGAAATGCCAGTACTCTGCATTGTATGGTAAGTTTGCAAAAGTTGATTTCCTGCAAAGTTCTAAAATTGCAAACAAAAACATTGGGTCGAGGTCATTTCAAGAAGACCATTGTTCCAGCTTCAGAGATGTAGAGTGGTAATGTCATTTACAGCATAGAATGAGGCTATTTGACCCATTGAGTCCATGCCATCTCTCTGTGGAGCAATCTGGTCAGTTCCAGACCCCGCTCTTTACCCATAGCCCTGCAAGTTTATTTCCTTCAAATGCTCATCCAATTTCCTTTTGAAATCATTGATTGTCTCCATTCCACTACTCTCATGGGCAGTGAGTTCCAGGTCATTACCACCCTCTGCATAAAAAAAGTTCTTCCTCACATTCCCCCTGCAACTCAATCTGTGCACTCCCATCCTTGTTAATGGGAACAGTTAATGGGAACAGTCTTTCCCTATCTAACTTAAACAAGCCTGTCATAATCTTGTACACCTCAATCAAATCTTCCCTCAATCTCCTTTGCTTCAGGGAGAATAACCCCAGCTTTTCCAGCCTAACCACGTAACTAAAATCCCCATCCCTGGAACCATTCTGGTAAATCTCCTCTGCACCCTCTCAAGGACCCTCACATCCTTCCTAAAGTGTGGTGACCAGAATTGCATGCATTACTCTAGTTGGAGCCTAACCAGAGCTTTATGAAGGTTCAGCAAAACTTCCCTGTTTTGTACTCGATGCATCTATTTATGAAGCCCAAGATCCCATCTGCTTTGCTAACCACACTCTCAATATGTCCTGCCACCTTCAAAGATCGATGCACATGCACCCCTAGGACCCTCTGTTCCTAAACACTCTTTAGAACTATTTATAGAATTAAGTCTACATTGCCTCAGCCTATCTCTTATGCAAAAACACATCACCTCACATTTGTCTGTATTAAGTTCCATCTGCCACTTGTCTGCCCATTCTGCTAGCCTATCAATGTCCTGTTGCAGGCAGTTCATATCATCCTCACTGTTTGCCACTTCTCCAAGTTTGGTACCGTCAGCAAATTTTGAAATTCTGCTCTGTATTCAAATATCCAAGTCATTTATATATAGCAAAAAAAAGCAGTGTTCCTAGCACTGACCCTTGGAGAACACCACTGTCGATCATCTTCCAGTCTGATAAACAACCATTTACCACAACTTGCTGTTTCTCTCCTTAAGCTAATTTCTTATTCAGTTGGACACTGACCCTCCTATTCCATGAGCCTCAATTTTGTTAACTAGCCGTTTATGTGGTACTTTAACAAACGCTTTCTTAAAATCCATATAGATAACATCCACTGCATTCCCATCATCAACCTTCATCAAAAAATTCAATTAGATTAGTCAAGCAAGACCTGCCTTTTGCATATCCATGCTGGCTCTCCTCAGTTAACTCAAACCTCTGCATGTGCCTGTTGATTTTTTCCCCCCTGATTATTGTTTCTAAATCTGCGTGAAAATGATCAAACACCATCCAAGATGAAAATGTAAAATGTTTTTTAATCATTTCCCAGGAACATGCCAGTGCTCAGCTCCTGATTCCTGAAAATGGACTGATTGAGCTTGGCAAGCCTAGTTGAACAGTTAGTCTCTCACTCAAACCAATTAATTGAGTGCAGGCTAGTTTTTCCTGTGGGAATGCATAGAAATAATTCTGCTCTTCATTCAGAACAAAATAATTGTTTCATGATCAAATGTCTTATATTGTGACTTTGGCAATATGGCAACTCACCAGGAACTCAGTAATAATTCCTACTGGTACTAGAGACAGCAGTTGAGAATGGGATGGTTCTCTGGGCAATGGGCAGCCTGAAAATAAATGATAGAATATGGGTAACAGTTACAATATATGGAATAGATAGAGCAGCACAGTGGGGATGGGGGACCTGTTATTCCACAATCTTCTTATAACCAATGTACATTTACCCCTAGAGAATGCACAAAGTGAAAATACAGGTTAAGGTAGTTTGTGATGTTGACTTTGGCTGTGCACTATAATGGTATTTTGGTTTTCAAATTTAGCCTGGATATTGTTACTGGAAATCAAGAAATAAATTTAAGATGTCAAGAATTCCTTGGCCCATTTTTGCAGATGGCAGCAGTGTTGTTTTTCATGGCTACTTCAGATGAAATCCTCTGTCCAACAACACACCTTTGAAAGATAAATGGAAATATTACATTGGGCCTGATGGAATATGGCATTTAAATTGTGAATGGAGCTAACCACCTAACAAGTAAACAATGGCATCAATAATGAAGAAAGTTCAGTTGATTATTTTAAAATGTGTTCACAAGTTTTGGGTGATGCTGGCAAGGCAGTATTTATTGTCCCTTCACAGTTGCACTCAAATGGTGGTGGTTGGCCTTCTCCTTGAATTGCAGCTGTCCATGTAATGATGCTGCTCTTATTATAGTGTTAGGTAAGGAATTGCAGGCTATTGACCCAACAATAATAAAGGAACAGCAATATGTATGCAAGTCAGAATGGTATAATACTGGGTGGGAGACCTTGAAGTGATGGTATTCCTGGAATATTACTGCTCTTACCCTTCTCAGTGGTAAGGTTCACAGGGGAGTGAGGTTCTGTTGAAATAGTCTTGATGCTGCAGTGCAGCTCACAGATTATATAAACTGCAACCACACTATACCACTGGAGGATTTTCCCTTTGATTCCCACTGATCTGTGTTTTTAGGGCTTCTTGGTGTCATGCTTGGTCAAATACTTCCTTTACACTGAAAGTGGCTAGTCTTAAGTTTTTTTTGGCATGCAACTCTTGTTTCCATTCCTGGCTCAAGGCTGTGATTAAGTGTGGAGCTGCTTGGCTGTAGCAGAACCTGAACTGAGCATTGATGAACAAGTTATTAGCAAGTTTGTGTTGCTTGATGGCACTATTGATGACTCCTTCCATCAATTTGCTAATGATTGGGAGAAGGTTGATAGGGTAGTAAATAGGATGGATTTGTCCTGCTTTCTGTAGATAAAACATACCTTGTGTGTTTTTACATTGTTGGTATAAGCCATTGTCATAGCTATAATGTCATACCATTAACTACCATTGACGTAGCTACACTAGAATAGCAAGAGGCCAGCTAATTCTAATGCAGGGGTTTTAAGCATTACAAGCAGGATGTTGTCAGGTTTCATATCACTTTGTCACTTTTTAATATTATGTGAAGTGAAGTAAACTGAACAGAACTGGCTGAGGACTGACATCTATGATGGTGAGGACTTCAGGAAGAGACTGAGGAGATCATCCACTTTGCCCATTTGGCTGAAGACACTTGCAAGCACTTAAGTCTCGTCTCTTGCACTTGCATGCTGAGCAACACCTTGTTTGAGGCTGGGTGTATTCAAGGAGCAATAACATACTATTTCACCTTGACCAAAACAATAGTACCAGAGGTATGTTTGAAGGGGCTAAGTTCAACTAATGTGTGGAAGTAAGCAAGTAGTCAATTTATGAAACAGGTTCCCCAGGGAGACAGTGAAAGTGTTTAGTATTGATTAATTTGATTTACTAGATAGATTTCTTTCAGAAAATAATATTTTGGGAAACAGTGTATAAGTAATTTGAGCCACGATGTGCAAAAGGTAGAATACTTAGGAGGAACAGATTACTTTGGACCTATGATTCTCAAAACACAGGAGGTTTACTCATGTCTTGTCTGGGTCTATTGTAGATGCACTGATAGAGATTGATTGCTATGATTAATCAACACTCAATTATTGTTGTACCATGCAACTACCAGGATGGTAGAAGGCATGCGCGGTAGACTTTGTTTTTTTTTGCCTGGTAATATTTATATGCCTATGAAGCTTCTCCCTCTGTTTGTTGCCTGTTTGGCCATCCTGACTGGATGTGATAGTGTTTAAAGCTTTTCTCTGATATGCTGGCTGGGGCATCATTTAGCTGTCTCTATGACCTGCTGCTTTTGATGTTTAGCATTCAGGTAGCCCTGTGCAGTACTGTCAATAGATTGGAACACAAGTGAAGCTATGCCTGGCGTTACTCCAGGCATACCCTCCCCGTTGAACCAGGGTTGGTCTTGCAGTTTGATGGCAATCGAGAAGTGAGTGAGAAATGGCTATGAGGTTACAGACAGTGGTATACAATTCTGCGACTACTGCAATGACAAAGACATGGGTAAGCCAAAATGGAAGAAATGGGTAAAACAGTTCCAAAATGAGAAGCAAGTAAATGGAAATTGTGTGGGAGAAAGGGGCACGATAATGAGGGAGAATTAAGATCAGAAATTGTCGACTTTAGGAATTTAGCTATTGACTTCAACAACTCATTCTTTATAAAGCATTTTAGGATTGCATGACATTCAGAGCATAGTTGAAGTCTTGTCCAGTGAAGGTATAAAATGCATGTAAAAGTTTAACTTTGAGCAGTAACTAGTGATAGTTATTGTAATATCTACTTTTATCTATTCCTGTCATTGCAAAGGAGATAAATGTTCATGATTTAATAATTGTCCTAAATGCAAGTTCAGTATACTGAATACAATTCTGTATAATGAAATAAATCATGTAAAGAGTGAAAGTAAGAACAAAAGCAGCAATTTCAATAGGTTTATAAAATATGCCTGCCGAGGGAACTCTGATGCATATGACAACTTAACACATAGAAATGCAAAATAAGGGCTAAAATGGATCTTTAAGTGTTTTCTTTTATTGGTGCGGAACAAACCAAATCCAGGGAGAGTTTATGCAATGCCAATAATAAGTTTTCAAGCCCAATTCATATATTATTTACTAAAATAACAAACTATAGGCTTCACTGGCCTGAACCCTAAATTCTTGAGTTAGATTTTAAGCACACACATTCTGATACAGTAAAAGATTATAATCTTGAAACTACCTAAACCGTTTATGAAATGTAAAGTGCAACTGTGTATGTTTCATAATCCTTTTGTAGTCTTAAGATGCAGGTTTCATCTTCAGCTCATAGAATCATAGAAAGTTTAAGGCACAGAAAGAGGCCACTTGGTCCATTGTGTCTGTGCCAACCGAAAAACGATCCACCTATTCTCATCCTACCCTCCAGCATTTGGTCCGTAGCCCTGCAGCTTACGGCACTTGAGGTGCATATCCAGACTTCATTTGAATGAGTTGAGGGTCTCTGTCTCAACTACCCTTTCAGGCAGTGAGCTCCAGACCATCACCACCCTCTTGGTGAAAAAAACTATTCCTCATCTCCCCTCTAATTTTTCTACCAATCACTTTAAATCTATGCCCCCTTGTCACTGACCTCTCTGCTAAGGTGAATAGACCCTTCATCTCCACTCTATCCAGGCCCCTCAAAATTCTGTACATTTCAATCAGATCTCTCCTCACCCTTCTCTGTTCTGAGGAGAACAGTCCCAGTCTATCCAATCTTTCCTCATAGCTGCATTTTTCCAGTCCTGGCAACGTCCTCGTAAATCCCCTCTCTACTCTAAATAGGGCAATTACATCCTTTCTTTAATGAGGTGACCAGAACTGCGCACAGTACTCAAGTTGTGGCCTAACCAATGATTTATACAGTTCCAGTATAACCTCTCTACTCTTATATTCTATACCTCGGCTAATAAAGGAAAGGATTCCATATGCCTTCTTAACCACCTTATCGACCTGTCTTGCTACGTTCAGGGATCTGTGGACATTCACTCCAAGGTCCCTTACTTCCTCTACACTTCACAGTATTTTCCCATTAATCGTGTATTCCTTTGCCTTGTTTGACATCCCCAACTGCATCACCTCACACTTCTCCAAGTTGAATTCCATTTGCCACTTTTCTGCCCATCTGACCAGACCATCAATATCTTCCTGCAGCCTACAGCTATCCTCCGTGCTATCTACCACGCGGCCAATCTTTGTGTCATTCGCAAACTTCTTGATCATGCCCCCTACATTTAGTTTCAAATTGTTAATATACACCACAAAAAGCAGGGGACCCAGTACTGAGCCCCGCAGAACGCCACTGGAAACAGTCCTCCTGTCGCTAAAACACCCGTCAAGAGTTACCCTTTGTTTCCTGCCACAGTATTTTTGTATCCACCTTGCTGCATTTCCCTGGATCCCATTGTATTTTATTTTTTTAACCAGTCTGCCATGTGGGACCTTGTCAAAAGCCTTGCTAAAATCCACGTAGACCAATCAACACTACTACCCTCATCTATCTTTCTTGTTCCTTCTTCAAAAGATTTGATCACGTTGGTCAAACAACATCTTTCCTTAACAAATCCATGCTGACTCTCCTTGATTAATCTGTGCCTTTCTAAGTGACAGTTTATCCTGTCTCTCAGAATAGATTCCAATAATTTGCCCACTACTGAGGTTAGACTGACTGGCCTGTAATTATTCGGTCTATCCTTTGCTGCCTTTTTAAACAGAGGTACAATGTTAACAGTTTTCCAGTCCTCCGGCACCACACCTGTATCCAGTGAGGACTGGAAAATGAAGGTCAGACCCTCTGCTATTTCCTCTCTTGCTTCTTTTAACCGCCTAGGATACATTTCATCTGGCCCTGGTGATTTATCAACTTTCAAGGATGCTAATCCCATTAATACTTCCTCTCTCGCTATGTTTATCTTATCCAATACTTCACACACTTCCTCCTTAACTACAATATCTGCATCATCCCCCTCTTTTGTGAAGACAGACACAAAGTATTCATTAAGAACCATACCAATATCTTCCGCGTCGACACATAGCTTTTGGTCATTTACGAGCCCTACTCTCTCATCTGAAACCCTGGTGCCTGTATCCTAACTCATATCAAATCCCGTTCACACATCACCCCTCTGCTCGCTGATCTACATTGGTTTCCGGTCTAGCAACACCTCGATTTTAAAATTGTCACCCTTGTTTTCAAATCCTCCATGGTCTTACCCCTCCCTATCTCTGTAGCCTCCTACAGTTTTATAACTCTCTGAGCTCTCTGCGCTTCTCTAATTCTGACCTTTTGCACAATCCACAATTTTCGTTGTTCCACCACGGGTGACCATATCTTCCCTTGCCTATAACCTAAGCTCTGGAGTTCCCCCCATAAACCTATCATTCTGCCTCTCTCTCATTCTTTAAGATGCCCCTCAAAACCTACTACTTTGACCAAGCTTTTTGTCACCTGTTCTAATAGCTGCTCGTTTAGCTCAGTGTCACATTTTGTTCGATAATGCTTCTCTGAATGCTGTTTTTTGTCTTAGTTCATGGCACAATGCATTTTACAAAGCTGTGCATTGGTTTCTACTGTGAATTTAACAATGGAGTACTAAGGAGTAAAGCAGCAAGTGATTGTAGCAAAATAGGATGCTATAGGTCAACCTCAATCTGACATGTGGAAACCAATCTGCTAAAGGCTAGTGCTTTCTTTTTAAGCTCAGATTGTCACCAATTTAAAGTACTTGTTTGAAACATCTTCTCCCTTGTTGTGCGGACGTTAACCCTGATCAGCCAGTGCAACTCCAGTAGTCAAATGCACTCCTACCAAACAATTCCAGGGAACCTGTCTGATTGTAATTTCCATTGAACCTATTGTGACTAAAAGTTGGACGATCTGCTCTGCTAGTTTACGCCCCAAGCAATGAAGGTGAAGTATATTCTTGTTGTTTTCACAAGGTAGGTTCAGATGGAGAAAGTCTTTCAGCTCCCATTTGATCTCATCCTTCCAGAAATACAAAATCTACCCTCTTCCATTATAGCATCAGCTGTTTCATAAATGGCTCATGTCTTGAACTCAACAATCCTTCTAATTCTTACTCACTCTCTATCTAAAGAAATATTTTTTGACCTTGGTCTTAAATTTGCCCTTCCAAACCCTAAACCTGTGTCCTGATGCCCTGGAGTATCTGAAAGTATTGTTTTGAGCCTACGATATCTGTTCGATTAAGTATCTAATATACTTCTATAAAGCCAACTCTTAAGACATCTCTTTTCAAGGCTTGTGCACTACATTCAGAAAGGAAGATTCTGATCTTAATACTACAGGGCTTAAAAGCTGTGTGATGTTATTGTATAACAGAAGTGATTTCATCCTTAGACTCCCAGCAATGCTCTCTGCCATACTGTTGCGGGTAGATGCCAATACGCTTTACACTATTATGAATAAATTGAAGTCATTGCTTGCACTAAAAATGAATTATGCAATTTGGCAATCCAAATAAAGCAACAAAGTGGGAATTTAGTGCTAAAAGAATTGAATTATCAAATAATTTGTATTAAGCAACTGTAATTTAAGAGTAGACCATGTTTTGTGTGCAGAAAGAATTTACTGTTTGGGCACCTGGATATTACATGGAGGAATCATTAAATTCAGGGCTACAATTAACAATTAATTAATGTAAACTGAAGTAAATTACTAACCAATTTCTTTCAGAATAGCTATTAATTGTTTCTTCAACAGTAATGAACAATATCCAACTATCTTCATTGCAATATGCTGTTTAATGTTAAAATCCAAACAATCATTGTGGAATTATTAACCTAATTTTAAATTGTGAAATTATTAATCATTCTTTTGTCTCCTCATGTTATGAGGAAAACAACATATATCTTCATAAACAAGCAAGTGAATTACTGTTATTAAATAAGTGTCTTTATAGTTCATGTGATCTTCTGGACTGGTTTTGATTGCCTGAGAGGGTCTGGGAGGAATTTTCCAACGTATTCTTCCTCTTGTGGGCCCAGGGACTTTTCTCTTTTTTTTTGTGGGAGGGCGGTGGGGTGGGGGGGGAGGTGGTGGGGGGTGGTGGCGGTGGTGGCGGTGGGAGGTGCTGGGGTGCGGGTAGCAGGGGATGGGAGATATTGTTTAGTCAAGGTGCTCCAGCCATCATGGTGTGGGGTAGGCATCATGGACCAGTTAGTTTTTTCTTGACCATCAATTTCATATACTCGTGGACATTTTAGCTTGCAGCACACTGATTATCAACTAATAGCGCTTGATTGCCACTTTTGAAGAGCTGCATTAGATATCTATGCCATCAGTCTCCTTTGAATGATCATAGATGGATACCCATCCTCTATTGTGTGTGGATGTTTTGGGTGGGGAAAATATATTTTATGTATTCCACAAGAGCCAAGTTGTAGGAATTGATGACAGAACTTATCATAATAAGAGAAGAGTAAGGTGATCTGCCTGGTGGCCACTTTGATGCATAAACTTGCCGTGCAATTAAAAGTACCCAGACCATTGAAGGGAAGGCACTAAATGCAGATTGGAAAAGCAACAATTAGGACAATGCTCAACTGACAACCATCTTATCAAACCCCTGGATCCTTAGGTCTTGAAATAAGTCTCCTTCCTACGCATTCAGTCGAGCAGCAATTTATGGCACCCTTTTAAAAATTGGGAATGAACTTATCAAAAGAAATTTCTGAGATATAGCATGTTTTATTTAGTTATTCCTAATTTATTGAATTGATCTTAGTGTCACAAAATCATTGTGCCAATGTGTTATTAATAATTCATTAAATATACATGGAATCAATGTACACATTCAAGGACCGTGTCAGATCGAGCCATTTATTCAAGGATCTAATGGACGGCTGATTTTGCAATGAAATAAAATCGAAATAATCTAAAGTTATCAATCCAGTGAAAAGGCTGGTGTGGTGTTGAAATTTTGCCACCAGATGTCACTACCACACTGTGTAAATTCTATGTAAACTATGTAAATTACCATATTTATAAAACACACTGAAGACATCTAGGGGTAGAAAATTATAATTCCATCATTTTTTTTCAATGTTTTCAACTCGCATTATGGCATTCTGCCAAATCAAGTTATCGTGATAAAACCACATAGATATCAAGAGTAGTTTTATCACTATAAACTTAAAATAATTTAAAAAAATGTAAGATCCATTCTCTTCACCTTATCTTAACAACTCTGTGATGCCAGCTCTTTAACACAGCAATGCAGATACTGCTGTCAAACTGATAGCTGCAATATAATTGCACCAAAATAGTTCTAAAATACTGAACTTCCCCATCCATGACAGTAAATTTGTTTCCCATGCACCATAAAATCCAGTGTAAAAGCTACTATTTTTTCAAATTATTTTACTATGATTCAGTTAGTCAAGAATTTACCTGCTTGCTCTGGTCTTGCTAAAATATAGAATAACAAAGTACATACTGCTTCACAGGTTACATGATATGACAGATGAAAACATTGAGGATCGTAGACAGCTATACGGTTTGTCACACCAGAGTAAGGTTGCGAGCAGGCAGGACCAAGGTCATTTTTATTGTCAGGAAACAAAAGCCATGAGAGAGAAAGAAAAGACAGAGGGTGTATTTAGGCATCTCTACACTGATTTGGGGGTAGCACTTGATAGCAATGGGAGGTTATGGAGTTGGATGGGAGATATAATCATAGAATCTTAAAGCACAGAAAGTGGTCATTTGGACCATTGTGCCCGTGCCAGCTCTTTGAAAGAGCTGTTCAATTTAGTCCCACACCACAGCTTTCTCCCCATAACCTTACAAATTAGTCCTCTTCAAGTACATGTCCAACTGCTTTTTGAAAGTGGCTGTGGAATCTGACACTACCACCCTTTCAGGTAGCGCATTCCAGATCTTAACAACCCTTTGTGTGAAAAATGCTCTCCTTGTTTCCTTTCTAACTCTTTCGTCAATTTTTAAAAATTTATGACCTCTGTTTACTGAACCACTGGCCAAAGGAAACCATTTCTCCCTACTTACTCTATCAAAACCTCTCATTATTTTGAATATCTCTATTAGGTCTCCCCTTAACCTTCTCTGCTCTCATAGAACCATAGCATTGTATGGCACAGATAAGAAGAATAATCCCAGCTTGTTCAATCTCTCGACAAACTGAAGTCCCGCAGCCCTTGTATTATCCTCAAAAACCTCCTCAGTACCCTCTCCCAGGCCATGATATCTTTCCTAAAGTGTAGTGCCCTGAATTGTACATAATACTCCAGCTAAGACCTAGCTGAAGAGTTGTAAAGGATTAGCATGGCTTCCTTGTTTTTGTATTCAATACACCTATTTACAAAGTTTAGCATCCCATACGCTTCTTAACTGCCTTATCAACTTGCCCTGCAACCTTCAAAGATGTTTTTTACTTGTTCATGGGATGCTAGCATTGCTAGCAAGGCCAGGATTTGTTGCCCATCCCTAATTTTCCTTGAGATGGTGATAGTGAGCTTTCAAACGCTGCAGTCCATGTGCAGCCACAGTGCAGTTAGGGAGGGGGTTCCAGAATGTTGACCCAGATTTGTGAATATGTTCCCCCAGGTCCCTCTGCTTTTACCCCCCTCTCCCCCTCAAAATAGTGCAGTTTAGATTATACTACCTCTGCAAGTTGTTTCTCCAATGGGTTGAGGGGCCTTGCAGGTTATTTGAGGTAGACCTGCAGGTTTTGTCTTCTGCACCCCAAGAATTTTTCAGCTAGTCAAATTAAAATCACAAAGTGGAATTTGATCAAAAGTTAATTTCAAAGTTTGAATGGTCTTCACGAGCCTTCCAACTTTATCTTTGAGGTTTATGACATCATTTCAAGCCATCAGTAAAATTACATCTCATTACCTAATCCTAACCATCTATTATTACATTTGATTTTAATTAGGGCACTTGGCAAGAGTGACAAAAAGAGCAAAGAAATAAGAGATTAACTGACATTTGAGAGAATACAAGATTTTATTTCAACATGACTATATATGTCTTAATTAGAAGCTGGTTGATGGTGGTTTTTGTTCTGTCTTATTTCTCTACATTTTCTGTGGAACAATCAAATTTAGGGTCAGCATTAAGATGTTACAGGTACAATGAAGGATAATAGATAATAGGAATCATAGAAGAGCTCCTTGATTCAATAATATAAGTTCAGCCAACCATATTTGATTCTCTCCCTCTCTCTATTCTATTTCATTTAATTTGTTTCCCCCTAAAAGGAAGATATATCATTAATAGTCTTTATGATCTGAAAAAGACTGCATTCTGATTGAAGTCTCATTTGATTCCTCTCAGATCATAAAGTACATTTCAGTATGTCTGTACTGTGAAGAAATGAATTGGGAATGTCAGTTCCAACACAGTTTCAACTTGTGTTCAGAGGTTAGATATTTCAAAAGACTAAGCTTGTTCAAAAACATACAGCAAAGTTGAGTCAAAGAAGTTTTTATTGCAGTTGGTCCAAGGCAAAAAAAACTTAAATCACAGATAAAATTCCATGTTGCACTTCTGGATTGAGGCAATAGGAATCAATATTGCATGTATCTGCTGTGTGGAATAATATTAGAAGCTCCCCAGTCAAAAATGTTGGTGGTTATCAGCGGCATCATCAATTTCTGATTGGTAAGAGATCTCCAGACAGTATGAAGAGCTGGTTGATTGTAATTCAGTGCTTCAGGCATAGAAATCGGTAATGGGATTTCTGTGTTTAAACCTGACACCTAAAGGCCATATTCATGCTAACTATGAAAACAGTTTTCAAGTGATTTTTAATGGTTGGTACTAAAAATCTTTAGCAGGGAGGGGTAGGTATTTCATTCTAGGCATTGTATGAGCAGGCAGAGGATCAAATGCCTGCCCGTTCCTACCAGCGGGAAGCGCAGTCTTATTGGAGGGCATGGCTGGGGTACCGTGCAGAAATCTTTTACATCATAGAAATCCAATTTGCATATTTTAATGAGGCACCCACCTGATTCAGTAGAATAGCAGCAGAGCAGGAATGGGATCGTAAGCCGTGCACAGCAGTTTTAAATTCGTTACAACACCATTTCTGACAAACACCCTAATATTTGCTCCCTTGCTGGATTTTACATTCCCCAGTAAGATGCACTGCAGGCCAGCTTCTCCAAGCAAGGGTTTTCTGTGCTTATTCAAAGTAGGCAGTGGCGCTTATATTGCAGACTTTCAGCACAGGCCACTTGTCAGACTATGGATACAGGTTTGTCCACACCATGGACATGTACACACTCCAAATCTTCATATTCAATGCTTAGATGTCCCAAGAGAAATATGTTTGATGGATTTCAGTCAAATTGGATGTGTGCATGGGTCTACAGCAGAACACTGCCCATACATAGACACAAATTGGCACTGTTTCGACTGCCATATGTGGAAAGGTCAAATGGATGGCTTATGTGGAAAGTGCAGCAGATGATGTCCTTCTGGGGTTGAGGTTAATGTCCATTGTTGAAACAGAATAGGGGGAAGGTTTTAATTTGCATCTAACCTGTACTGTTTGTGTCATGGAAATGCTTGATGTAGATGCACAATTTAATATTTAAAAGGAAATATTTGACATCCCACATCTTTCAGAGCACAAGGACATCATTAACTGGCAGGTGTCATAATGATAACAGGCATTTACCTGCTTACAGGCAGTTACATGGGCAACAATATTTACAACTTCAGAATGGTGCCCCAGTGACAGAATCGATAGCTTAAAAAAGAATAGGTACATGACTCCACTAAACATGACACAATTGTAATTTCAGACTAAGTGTGCAATATAGGCAGCTGGTTTAATCTGCAAAACCACTGAATGATATACTTCCTCTTCTGAAAACTTTATTTTGAATTGCTACAGAATATAGATTTTGCACCACATAATTCAAAAACCTCAATCCATTTTGACTGCATTATTGCAGAGTCCTTGGCCATGTCTTATAGATATCAACTGACCTCTGAAAAACATTAGAATCCCAGTTTCTGTGGAGTATCAGAATACAATTTCTAAATAAATGCCAAGTCAGTATGATTGTTTTGCAGCTTACCTTTCTCATGTTAAACATAATGAGAGTATTAAAACTCTGAAATAAGCAGGCAGCCCTGTGCTTTCATTACATAGATTAATTCAAGTAGTGCATGTAAGCCTGACAGAATAAATATTAATATTGCACCTACTGTTTGATCTTTAAATGACTAAAATCTATGGTTCTTCCTTGTAGAGTGTCTCCTCCTCCATTGCACAATGCTGAGAATGGACACCTTTATGTGACTCATTGGGTCACAGATTAAGCAATTTGCATTAGAATATATGAGATTAGTCCTATATCAAAATCCCTCAGCATTTAATTTTTTGCTTTCATTATTTAGTGGTATTTCTAATGAACATCAGGGAAATTAAAGAAGGACACATTAAGTTCTCAGTTGATTTTATTTCTGCATTTTAGAGGATTTTAAATGGTGGGTCCTTTTGTTCTGCTGGATGAACAGGGATTTTCATTAGATTCTAGTGAAACATAGAGACCAAACCATAAAAAAAGACATAAATAGATGGTATTTGCTTTGAAGATCAAAATATTATAGAATTAGTGTCTAGCACATGCATGTTCAAGAAAATGGCTTTTAAAAAAAATGAATGAGTAGTGCAATGACGCAGTGTACTGAATCTAACATCGGAATGTTCTGCAAGCCAAAATGATTACATAGAGTGTGAAGGGAGATTGGCTATTCTGGGAATTAAACATGTCATAAGCCAACCCTTTAAGCATGGAGTAAGAAATCATCAAGGAAGAAGTGAAGCTTTGGTTTTCATGACAATCAGTAGGGTACTATTGGCTGTGAATCTTATTAATTGATGTAGTTTACACTACTGCCAAAAACCAGCAAATTAAAGAATTCATGGACCATCTGTTGCAATTTGAGCCTTCCCACAATACTTCTAACTGGAGTTTGCAGCAGAAAGACAAGTTTCCATGAGCTACCCAGGTGGCAGATGAACTGAAACTTTTACATGTTTATGTAGGCTGAGAATTAGATAATATGTCACAGGTCCCCAATAAATACAGCATAACGTATCTACCAGAAACCATGTGTCTTGCCCACTGTGCTCTCCTGTCCACTTTGAAAGATTGTCCATATCACACTGTCAGACTTTTATGTTCAGGTAAAACTAATATCCAAGTTTATTTACAAAGAATTTGCACAAATGTTAAAATATCTTCTGCTGTATATATTTTACACAGTCCAATAACGTACAAGACTTTTGGAGGACACAATCTTGTTGTGATGTTTATTCATAGGTGAGTAATTGAGAATGAGCAGTATTTGTCAGTGCTTGTATGCCAGAAGAAGTCATTCGTACCACAAGTGTTCACTTTAGAACGTTAAGTTCTAGATTTTCCATTGAATTCTATTTGATTATCAGCTGATACCCACCTGGGTGGGGGGCATCTGTTCATTTTTGGGAGGACATATGCAAATAAAACAACAGTCACGCATTCCATTTTTCTTTAATTTCTGTTTCATTTTCACTGCATGAATTGCTCTGCAGGTGGCTGTTCAGTCACCACTGCCTCTAATTCCAGGTTGTCAGCCTCATTTATTTTTATCAGAGAAAGACTTGCATTTAGAAAGCACCTTTCACAATTTTAGGATGTCCAAAAGCACGTTACAGCCAATGAAGCAGTTATGAAGTGTAATTATTGTTGTAATGTTGGAAGTGCAACAGCCAATTTGCACGCAACAAGGTTCCACAAGCAGCAACATGATAATGGCCGGATATTTTTTAATTTATGCTGGGGGGAGCAATATTGTATAAATGTGGACCAGAACACATACAGTTTAAAACTGGTGTCCAACATTGCAAGGTACTACTTTGAAGTGCAAAGCAACTTCAGAAAGACTAAGCTTGTTCAGCTCCAGGTTCTGTAAGAACCTTATCGTAACATTAACAAAAAAAACATTTGCAATTACCACCACATTGGTGAGAAGCTGACATTTCTCTCCTCATTTTAGAGAGAACACATTGGACTGCCCATTGGCAAGTCCCCTCTAACTTTGCTTGCTGGAAGAAGAGGGGGAGAAATGGAGGAAGGTCAAGTTGCTGACACTGCACTTCTGCCGGACAACACACATTCACCATTTACTCCCACAGCAATGTATAGTGGCTGAAGCTTTGCTTTACAAACAAAGCTATCAAGTGTTACACCACTTGGCAAGAGGACTTACAGCCCGACTTCACTGCATGCATTGCTCTGCAGGTGGATGTTTAGTCACCACTGCCTCTAACTTCTTGGATGCAGGGCAATTCCAGGTTGTCACAGGGGACATCTGTAACATAAGCCAAAGCAGCTGTGCACAGATGCATCAAGCAGGTTTTGGTTGCCTTGTTCCCTCGAGCTAATGGCAAAATAGTTTCACTTGACAATGCTCCATTACCATCATGTAAAACAAATTGCTGAAGATGTGAGTAAAATACAGGTTGCTGCCAGGAAAATATGAACCCAGGTCTTAAGTGAGATCAAGAAGGAAAGTAAGAAGGGAGGGATTGGAAAGATGCAGTGTAACAAAACTTCAGCAGTAACAAGGGATCTGTGTGTGAGAGAGAGATTAAGTGCTGTAGCATTAATGTCTCCACAATCAGCCTTTCATAGCATGGTAATAAAAAGAATGATGGCATGTGCTTCAGCTCTCGAAATGCAGACTGTAAATTTACACAAAGCGAGCATGAAGTCATAGCCTGCCAGCATTTAGTTAATTTGCAACCATGAAAATACATTTCTTGTTAATTTATGATGGTAAAAGTAACAGCAACTTTCAAAAAAGAGAAAAATGTATTTTAATGTGAGATTCAAGTAGTTTTTAATAAGCATTTTGAATAACTTACAAGGTAGAACTGCAGTAGCTGCAAGTTGATTTATGCCTGAAACAGGCTGTGATTGGTATCCCTGAGCTTGGTTTCCATGAACAGAATATGGCTGCATACTTCTTTCTCTCTTTCTTGATTTTTTTTATCTATAGGTGTGAAAAAATAATGGGTGCCTCCGGGAGTAGTCACCACTTCTTCATGTTGTGTTTCATAATTAAGGAAACTCAACATTGCCAACAGCCAGTCACAGTCAGTGAAACAACAAGGACACATCTGAAGTTCTCATAAAAATGTGCATTGCTAAGGAATCCTATAATGTGTATTAGGTCACCAAGGACAGAATAGTCACACTCCATAGCCAGGGCAGAGCATGGCAGGACTGATAGTCCTGTAAATGACTGTGTCTATAGCAGGGCCAACTGTCTCAGTATTGACTGTGTTTCTATTAGGACTGAAAGTCTCAGTGTTGTCTGTGTCTGTAACACGACTGACTGTCTTAGTAATCTATTAGGATTGTTAATGCTGACTGTCAGTAACAGGACTGGTTGCCTCGGTACTGCATTTTGGGCTGAAGTGCAGCGACAGCCATTTTTAAATCCCACCTGATTTTTCTTTCCAATGAAGTCAATGAAGGACCGTTGACTCCACCGACGGGCTGCCCAATGCTTAAAATCACCCCTTCTGTCTCCTTACTGATTGTTTCCGAAACAGGATTGATTGTCCTAGAAATAGTCTATAAAAGGACAGACAGTGCTAATGCTGCGTGTGTCTATGACTGCACCAATACTGATTGTTTAATTAAAACATAAAAGTTATGACACAGAAGGAAGTAATTCAGCCCATCTTACTTGTATCGCAGCTCTCTCATGAACAATCTGCCCTGACCTCTTTTTCCTGCCTTTTCCCTGAATCCCTTTATATCTTTTGTTGTCATTATCCAATTCCCTTACAAATTACATTCTCACCTCTATCTCAATGCACACTTGTGCAAGACCATTCAGACATCTAATAACACTTAGTGGGAAGATATTTTTTCCAACTTACCCCTTCATCCTCTAGTGATAATCCTGTGTCCTCCCAGTTATCGATTTAACAATCGCTAGGAAAAAGTCATTATGTACTCCCTGAAAATCCTTCATAATTTCAAAAACCTCATTTATGTCTCTACCGAAGTCGAAAAAATTCTCAATTCATCGACTTATTAGTATAAGCATTCTCTATTCTCATTGTTGTACACGATATCTAAGAATAAACGCTGGCAGGAATAATGGGAGTTGTATGTCTTTTTTACAGAAGGTGTTCACCATGTGTACAGTATTTGGGACATCGAAACAGTTGCTGGATCTATTAAAGGTACTGGACGAATGATAACTGATTCTTCCAGCACCAATGTAGCTCATTCTTCTCAAATCAGTGGCTAAAATAAACTTATCCAGAAATGTTAGCACTGTTAGTATTGGGAGATGCACTAGCCACAGAATACCAGATGCAAATGAATGCCAGCTTTTATTCAATGTGCATTGTATATGTATGCACAGAACATTTAATTTGTCACAAATTGCTGCTGGTGTGACTGAAAATATTTTAATAATAATGAATGAACGCATGGACCCATCTGTTCATTATAGTGCTATGAAAGTGATTCTGTTTTTGTTAAAATATTTTTTGAGGAATTCATAGTCAAACTGAAGAAATGTTGGACCAGTTTTTTTTTCAAAAGGGTCATCAAGAGGACACTGAAAGAACTGGTGTGGTAAAAACGGTGACTGGTTGTCATATGATTCAAGTTAAAAATAGAACTTAAACCCTGGTAACTGGGTAAGATGTGTGCAGAGAAGTGACAGTCACATGCCCCTTGACAGGACAAGCCCAGGATCTGCAGCGTGCACCTGAGAGAGCAGCAAACTCACAAGCTTTTGGTTGTAGTGTCAATGTTTACCTCCTGGAATGAGATAAAGTGAAGAAGTGTCACGGAGGAAGAGACCAGATTTTTGCTGAATGTTTAAAGAGTCAAGACTGCAGAAGGAGGAGAGAATTCCCAAGGAAGGAGAGAAGACCACACCCCAGCTCAGCTTTCTAGCATCCTTCTAAAAGACCCTGAGAAGTCCACTGTGTCAACTCATCTCGTCTTCTGTGTTTGAAGAAAAGCCTGCTAAATTAATTATCAACACCACCTGAAAAGAACTGTTCTAAAAGATCCCAGTGACCCATCTACATGTACTCGGTGGCTAGATTGTATGCCAGTTTTGGAACACAACATATCTCATTTGCTGGTTTCTTCAAGAATGAGCAAGTATTCAACTCAAGTGTTTTTTTCTGTCTGTCACAGAGCTCTGAAAAATCACTCTTATTTTTCCTGTTAAATGGTGTATGTAAATGTATGAATGTGAGGGGCTAAGGTAAAAAGGGAACTTTAAAAATTTCAATTTGTGTGTTTATGCTTAACTTCATTACTGGTTAAGACTTGTTTTATAATAAACTGATAATTTTGTTGTTTATTAAAGAAACCTTATTGTGTCTTGTTCTGGGAAAAATAGATTATATGATTGACCGTATCAGTAAGTAGGAAAACATTTAAATATATGTTGTTACCTGTGGAGAAGTAGAACTAGAATAAACAGTGCACTCCTCCCACCTCAGTCATGACAATAGCTTCTTGACAATCAGCTCTTCACATTTATCTGAAAGTGAATCTATTTCTTCTTAATAAAACAATTCCTTAGAAAAAACGTAGATTTTCTTTGCCAAAATAATTCTTCCCTCAAATGTCGATAATCTATTCTACAAGCACAATACTCTCCAGATTGCAGAAATACTCATTGCTAGTTTTCAGAGTACAATTTACCCTTCAAAAAAAAATTCTCTTTTGCCTTCTGAATGGAATGTGACATTTCAATTCATGCACAGTAATAGTTTAGATTTCAGTTGCGGAGGAAGGAATATGTATTGTTTCATAAGGCTTTTTTATTCACTGGTGATTATACTAAATTGACAGGTAATACAGTATCACGCTGTGAAAGTGAGTGTTATGCAGATGGCATGTTTGTATAATTCAGCAATGTTTGCGCACAACAAAGAAACGAGAGGAGTGGCTGACATTCTTCTACAATAAACCAGATCTGAATAAGAACAGTAGAAAGTCAGAAGGAGGAATCAATGGATCAGTTTTCTGCATTTAGTGTACTCTTCTCATATTTACCCCTTAAGATCATGATTAAAATACTCGTGAAAACTTGGTCGGAAGGGTAGGATAGACCATCTGACAGATTAAGGTGAAGGTCATTGATGAAGAGCTTGCGCAGAATTCAACAGGTCAAGTGGTACATTGAATCATGAGTATTTAAGGGCAACCTAGCATTAATGGGGACAAGAAAGAACAAAAGACTTTAAATGACACCTTTCATGACCACCAGATGTCTCAAAGTGCTTTACAGCCAATGAAGTACATTTGGAATGTAGTCACTGTTGTAATGTAGGAAATGTGGTAGCCAATTTGCACACAGCAAGGTTCTACAAATAGCGATGGTCTAATGACTAAATAACTTGTTTTCTGTGATATATATTGGCCAGGACACCAGAGAAAACTCCCATGCTTTTCCTCAAAATACTGCCATGGGATCTTTTACATCCACCTGAGATGGCAGACCATTTAATGTCTCATCCGAAAGACAGCGTCTCCAACAGTTCTGCACTGGAGTGTCAGCCTTGATTTTTGTGCTCAAGTTCTGGGGCGGGATTTGAACCCACAGCCTTCTAACTCAGAGACAAGGATACTACTAACAGTGCCATAACTAACAGCCAAGGTGGATGGTCCATATGGGGTAAAGAGTTTTGAAAAGCAGAAGGGAAGTGAATATTGCAGTTTTTTGCAGAATCCATTGCCAAGCATGCTGTAATGTTAGTGGTGGGAAAAGGGAGTGAGAGGTTCCAGAGCTCAGAGAGGATTAGTGACTCATAAGGCATGGTGAGTATTAACCCAGGTCACGGGTTTACTGCAATGGAGTCAGCCCTTGCCTGCTTGTAAGAGGGTCAACTACCTGGGCATGTTGGAAGAGCAGTACCTGAGGTGGCTCAGTCTCACCAGGAAGGCTGTGACTGTGCCCCACTGGTGCACAAATGCCTATAGAGATGGTCAATAACTACATTGCTTCTGTCAATGAAGGCCATCATTGTCTTCAACATTTATGTCACATGGACCTTCTAGGCATCCTGTGCTTCATCATCCTTAATGATTTCCTGCAGTATCTGTAATGATGTCTGCTTCATTTGGGTGTATTGAGAGATGATGCTCACTTATATGGTAGTCTACAGATGTGCCTGATGGTCCCATGGATTCCTGCTCTGTTCAGGTAGATGGCATATTATGACTGCATAAACATACTTGTCTATTTGGTTCTTACATTATCATTGCATACACTCTTACAGTTAGGACACAGCTGTATAACATACCACAGAATTCATAGAATACTTGACTAATAGTAATTGCCGCTACTTCTGTCTCTAATCTCAGAAGCTGAATCAGATTTCAGATCATAAGATCAGATATGATATGTTTCAATTGGAATTTGGAGTATACCCAGTATTTCAACAACATTAAAATAGATTCTGTGACTTGGTTCTGGGCGAGATTGTACATTGTCTTTATTTTTGTGTATTGGATGAATGTGGGAATACACAACCTGTCTTATATGTAGGTGCCCACTTCAAAGTGGAGTGATTTGCCTCCATGCTTAACAAAGATTAAGAGAATCAAAACCCAGACAGGTAATAGATTAATATAATTAATATAATAGATAATTGATATTGATTATCTGCCAATTGTATAAACCTACAGTCTGAAATCTGAATTCAATTAAACTAAACCTTGTTTGATTGATGCTATTTGTTGATGTTAATGGATTCCTTTTACCTTTAAACTGTCACTGTAAGAGGTAGTTCAGAGTAAAACAGGTTTGGTTAATTGTGCTGGAGATCCTCTTATCTTGCCTTATGACAGCCTGGACATCAAAAGGAAGAGAAAAATATGTGAAGGATGATGTCCTCTGTTTTGGAGGTTCCCCAGTTCATTTTCTCACTATATGGATAAAGGTTGAAAGATTGCATGAGATTCATTTCTAATGTAAAGCTTTTTGCCCAGTCTCATGATCAAAAATTATTGAAGACAGTGGATAAGACTTTGGAAGAGATAATGTTAAGCTAAGTGAAGTGCTGTAATCTGTTTAAATCTATTGCTTGCTCTTGCTTCTGTTTAATCTTGTTTCTTAATAAATGCAAACTGCTAGATTTAATCTGAGCTAATGGTCTATTAGTAAGGTGTTTTCTATCAGTTAGTGATCAGGAGAAACGGTAATATCTTGCACTATTTCCAATCTATGTCTCAATGGTAATGTACTTCATTGCACCGAGAGGCACCCTATTCTAGTTACTTTGCACACAAGGGCAAGTTCCAGTTCATAAGAAACACAGGCTTGTCAATGAAAGCTGATCTTTGCTTTGATCTGAAGTAAACATTTCCAGGAAAGTGCCTTAATCATGACACCTGACAGACCCAGTGGGGGTGAAATTGGTTTACGTCAGCAGCTCGTAGGGAATGGGCAGCTGATTTTTCACTGTGCTGGTTTTTAATTTTCTATTGACTTGGAAGATATTGCCAAGATTTTTAATTTCAAACCAAATAAAAGGGACAGTGAGACTAAGAAATGAGTCTCCAAAAGGAGTTTGAATTATGATTCTGTGAATTTCAGTGGAAAGACGACCAAGCATGGTGAAAAATTATCTGCCAATTCACTACCAGCCCGTTTTATGCTGCTGGCATAGACCAATTTCACCCCCAGTGTCTTCTTAACTTTCTCTCCTGAACAACTCTATCATACTTTGCTCATATGACATCACTACCTTCTAGAAGAAGCAAGTTTTTGGCTTAGTGGTAGCATTTCCATCTGTGAGTCAGAAGGTGAAGGGTGATTTGAACATTGCTCTGGATAATCCCAGTGAGTGAGTCTGGAGCTCCAGCACTGAATTTTGGGTTGGCATCCAGTGGGTTACTCACGTTCAGTGTGTGTGGTTTGTTCCACCCTCATTGTATGGATAGCGAGAGCCCATCAAACCCTCCCACAATATAGGACTAACCACCATGTCGAGTGATTATAGTCATGGAAGGTGCATTCATGTTGCATTCTGTCAAACTATTGATCAGCCTGCAAGTCCTTCCACTGCTTCTTACGGTCTCCAAGGGAAGAGTATGAAGATAGAAAGCCAACATTACCTCTTGTTTGCTCTTGAGAGTGTTGACTTTAAACGTAACAGGAATGGAAACTGAGCGATCATAATTTGGCCTATAGAAATTCCTTTATGTTGTATGTTCTCCAATCTTTGCGTGTATTTGCATACCTTTTTTTCATCATTCTACAATTTTTCCAATATTTCTTTGGATCAGTACAGTGGCTTTTATCTTTTACAACTATAACATTTCCTCATCAGTAAATATCGTGTGCTCCTACATTACAGTAATATTCATGCATTAGCTTTTTGCTTTCCTCTAAGTTATGTAGCGGCAGCTGTAAAATTGGCGTGGGTCGGCCGACGCCTGCAGTTAAGTTCATTTACATCTCTTTATTGTTAATTTGAATATTAAGGTGAAGGGCTTTATTAAGGGGAGGGGTGGGGGGGTGGCCACACCGAGATCCCCCCGCCGCCGGTAATATGCGGCAGGCCCTTCTCGACATCGCGGGTCAAGGCAGGCCTCTCCCTGTTGCATTTTATCAGCCCTCACGCCGTGACCCACAGCAACGAGGGGCCGGTAAACTTCAGCCCGTGATGTTGAACTGATGGGTCTGTAGTTGTCAGGTTTCACCTTCCTTAATAATGGTATAAAATTACAGGTAGATTAGAGGGATCTTAAGTCCAAGTACAAGAGTTCATATTAGCTATGAGAGTTGTGATCTGTTTATTATTTTACCTTTTCAGGAGTTTAGAAGATAATTCTACTGTAATTGTGTCATTGTGTTACATCGCTTGCTCATCGCCCATTTAACAAATTTGCTTTATGTGTTAAATTTTAAACGTTCATTGTGAGTGTTCAGTTTTGAAGCTTGAATTGAAATCTGATGAAAGCACAGGGTACCTAATAATCATTATCAAACATGATTGGTTAACTCAGACTCATTACCAAAAGCTTTCACAGAGATCCTGGTGAACATAAACTCTCTTGAAGGCGTTAAGAGTTGAAAGTCACCCAATAGTGGTTTAAAGCATGAATTCCAGAGCAATTAAGGATGGAAAGACCCCAAAACTTGGCCGGGATATATTTTTTTAAATGACCTACTCTGATCAAAGCTGACCTACACCTCAAATACGTTTAAAGCTACTAGCTACTTGCTAAAGCTATAACTATGTGGTGTTGGTGTTCCTTTCATTTGTGGCCCACAGTTGCATTGCATTACATTAGTGTATCTCAAAACTAAGGAAAGGGTAAAAGAGGATAACAAATCATAATTATGTTGAGGAAATAAGAAAGCAAGCAGAGAATGGTTATCCAATCAAAGTCATGCCAGGCAGGAGGTACTTAGCAAGCAAAAATTATAAAAAGCAGGAAATGGAATAATAAACTAGAATCCTATCAAGGAGCATAGAGCCAGAACTCATCAAGAGATAGGATAGAAAGCTGTAACCATGTCAAACAGGAAATAAGGCGGCCACTCATTCTGTGATCACGTAACCCAGTACATCTGTACAAAACAAAACAGGGAAATTGCAAAATGAATTGAATAGAACAATCTATAACCTGCATTAAAAATAAGAACCATGTAGTACGAAGGAAGTAACTCTGTATTTAACTGCAGTGTAACCCTGAACTGTGATTGTTAGCACTGTACATTTCCAATATAAATAGCTCGTTTATGCCATTACAACGAAATCCAGTTATGATTATGATCATATCACTGTAAATTATTTATGCATGCTGTTACAATACATCCCAGCCTTGAACTGCATGCGACCATCACAAAATGATAGAAAAACATATTTTGCTGAAATAGAGAAGATACAAACGAATGCAGTAAAACTGTCATATTTGCTTATAATTGTTTTGCAGTATTTTACAATGCTTGAATACAATATACTTTTTATGAAGCACAGATTTATCTGATAATGGTAAAACTAATTTAAAATTAACTCCTTCGAATCCGAAGTTCAGATCTAAAATAGAATCAGCATGCATTAAACTGTTGGGGACTCCATCGCACACCAGCACTAGAGATGAGGTGTTCAGAAATCCACAGCTTATCCATAACACTAGACTATCAAGTGTTTGAAAGCATATAGTTCTCCGATAGCACCACGAGGCCATTAGGATTTGGATACTCCTGCG
The DNA here is from genome assembly GCF_036365525.1 of Heterodontus francisci. Lineage (NCBI taxonomy): Eukaryota > Metazoa > Chordata > Chondrichthyes > Heterodontiformes > Heterodontidae > Heterodontus > Heterodontus francisci. Next base: position 93,701,793 of record NC_090382.1, on the reverse strand, counting down.
GAATCATACATATGATAACTCTCAGCCCAATAGAAGCATGCCATTCCCTATTTGGCCAGGGAAGCAGACACATAAAACCCCAGAGATCACTAACAGAGCCCAATTTTGAGTTTTGCACCATTAAAACTCATTCTGACTGCTCAGCTGTTTTTAAATTACCTGTATCTTTGCTTATAAATCTGCAAACATGAGGTCTATAAATCTCCAATGATGAATGTTCAAAGACCGAGCTGGCGAAAGGCATAGAACCAAAGAACATTGGGAGAATACAAAAACACAATAACAAAAATGTTATCTTGCAGCGTTTTTGATTGGGGGAGGAAAATGAAGTGCGACTGCAATTCTCAAAGGGTTGGATGCAAAGCATTCAAGTTCTTTAGCTCAACAGTGATTAGATTAGTTCACAATCAGCAGAGTGAAGCACCTCAGAATGTATTCAGCAACCAGCACGCAGGTAATTACTGGCAGCACTGAGCCGCATATCATCCAGTTTTTTTTTACAATTTTTACATTTATGCCCATTTAATACATGGTCCCCCGTTCAGCATCTTCACTTTTTGGAACAACACATATCATAATCTTAATATTTTAAAGTCTCTTCAGGTGCCACATCCATCCCTGAATCCACTTTAACCTGATTCAATTACTAGCAGACCTTGTACGGTGCGAAGAGTCTCATAATCATATTATAGAATTAATATAGTATGATGTATTGTTACACTGAGTAACTGTGACAACTCAAGCTATGTGCACTTACATCTTCCCATTACAGTAATTTGAAAATCCTGTGTTTTTTTCCTTTCAATTTTACAGGTTTGTTTAGCAGTTCAGCATTCTGAGCAGTAAAGAAGCAGTGGGGGGAAGAAGGTGAATTGTACTGTCGCATTATAACTAATGTAGCCACTGCGTTATACCATGTGAGACAAGTGATAAAACATTTTGTCGTCATTTACCTTAAGCAGGAGTTTAAAGCTGTTTCTAACTTGCTTCTAATCCACACTGGGACTAGTGAGAAAGGGCAACCTCATGCTGGTCACTGTTTTATGTTTGCTTCCGTGTCGCTGTGAATGTATCCAGGGAATCGCTGTGTCTTACACAACAGGCAGGATCTAGGTTTAATCCTTGGTCTGTACTAAATTAGCTAATCTCACCGGGGTGCTAGTAGTGGCACTACAATTGGTTCCAGTGTCCTTAGGTTATTTAGTGACCCCTGCTGGAAGCACATCTGTGTGTGCAGAATTTCAATAAGCACAGGTTTAGATATGGCTGCGTTAACTCCTAGGGTTAAATAGAATGCCAATACACACAGCTAAGGCTTCAACAATGATGGGGGAAGGTAGTGAAGGACAACTAACCTCTGTAGAACTGTACTCCAGAAAGCAGTCATTTGCTTGGAATTTGCTCCTCCCATCAGAGGTGGGTTGGGTCAGCAAGTAGATGTCCTGCTCTGATCCTAGTCCAATTTCCTCTTTGGGCCTCATTAAATTCCCAGAAAATTCCCACCATCAAGAGGGGACATACTATTTCCAAAAAGGAAAATACATCAGAGTTGGGGGGAGGGAGGTGGGGGGGGGGGGGGGGGGGGGAGGCACAGGGGCGGTGGGGGTAGGGGAGCAACATTTAAAGGGACAGAAGAGTCCGAAAAATAAATTCACAATATTTTACTGAAAGTCTTGGATTAGAGGAGATCCTTCAACAAGCTAATGTTTGGTCCATTATGGAGGAATAGAAAGTTGCTACTTAAACTAGTGAGGTAGGGGCTTGCCACTGATACACTGGACACTACTGCCAGTGTTGTCCTGGCAGCAGCCCCTAGGATTGATAATATCTGGAGCAGTAAAAAGAGAAATCAGGTGGTTTGCCGTCATCTACTTCAAGTGGGCAACCCTCTTGGCCAGGGTGGGGGACCGAACCCAAAGTAGGCTGGGATGCGGTTATAAGCCTCACTGCCCTATTTCCTCATATTTTTCACAGCTCTCCCACCCAGTTTCGAGCAGGAAAGGGAGTGGAAGTGATTGATGGACCATTGCCTTCCTGTAAGTCGAGAATGAATGAAGAAAGCTAGACACCAACAGACAGTTCAACTTCTCCATTGAGCAATCTCATCAACTCCTACCAAATGGAATGGGTGTTTAATAGTTTTGCTATTAATACATATTTCTAATCGCAATATATAGGATAGCATTAGAAAGATGTTTTATGGAATTTCTTTATGAGTGGAAAACATCAATAATGTGATTTGCAGCAGAGATCACTATACCATTGTACTGCTTTGTATTGAATGGCTGCTATAAAGAGACAATCATAACACCATGCTAATTTCTTTTCAGCTGTAATACTACAATTTTCTTGCTCAGATCAAAGGGGCCATCAAGCATTATGGCTAGTCAGTAAGTGGAATTAGAAACTAAATATATTGACTACTTTTAAATGATACTGTCACTTGAGTGCTGACATTCACTGTCTAGCATTACTACTTCTCTATGAAATGCAGAGCCAGACCCAAAACATGCCATTTTTTGGCACTTGATGAAGGGCACATCAACACACTGTCACTGTCTATTTACCACTTTTTGTACTGCTGTTGGCATATCAGTCAGGGAGTGACTGTGAGCCTGCAGTGTAATTGACAGGATCAGATAGTTTGTATATCAAATAATGTGCACCTAGGAAAGATTGTAAGGTTGGAATCCAATCAAGGGTTTTGCTGGTCAAATACAAGGTGCCAAGCAAATTTTGTATAGCTCTCAATTAACTGCCTTTGCAAACCATACCAAGAGGACTGCCATAATGGAAGTTGCTAAATTCTCTGTGGGTGAGTCCAGAACTAGGGGGCACTGTTTAAAATTAGGGGTCGCCCTTTTAGGACAGAGATGAGGAGAAATCTTTTCTCTCAGAGGATTGTATGACTTTGGAACTCTCAGCGTCAGAAGGGAGTTCTGTGGAGGCGGGGTCATCGAGTATTTTTAAGGCGGAGGTAGATAGACTCTTGTTAGGCAAGGGAATCAAAGGTTATCAAGGGGAGATGGGAGTGTGGCATTCGAAAAACAAACAGGTCAGCCATGATCTTATTGAATGGCGGAGCAGGCTGGTGGGGCCAAATAGCCTACTTCTGCTCCTAGTTCATATGTTTGTATGATCAGCACCCCATCTACCACCTTCAACATTCACTCGCTTCACCACTGATGCACAGTGGCAGCAGTATGTACCATCTACAAGATGCACTGCAGCAACTCACCAAGGCTCCTTTGACAGCACCTTCCAAACCCATGACCTCTACCACCTCGAAGGACAAGGGTTGCAGATGCACAGGAACACCACCACCTGCAAGAGCCCCTCCAAGCCACACATCATCCTTTCTTGGAACTATTTCACTGTTCCTTCACTGTTGCTGGGTCAAAGTCCTGGAACCCCCTTCCTAACAGCACTGTGGGTGTACCGACACCCCAAGGACTGCAGCAATTCAAGAAGGCAGTTCACCACCACCTTCTGAAGGGCAATTAGGGATTGGCAATAAATGCTGGCCTAGCCAGCACGCTCACATCCCATGAATGAATAAAAAAAAATGCAGAACCCTCCAGTCTAGTTCGTCTTGTTTTTCTTCTGAAGTGCTGCCTCTTCTTGATCTTCTGCTCTAGGGCTGTTGGAGCTTCTGGAACTGAAATGGAAGAAAGGGGGCAAAGATTAGTAGCAAGGGTAAGGAGAAATTGATGCATAAAAACAACAGCAATCTGTCATGTATAGTGTGTGGGCGGGTGACATTTAATTCAGAAGGGAAAGGGTGACGTTCTCCAGCCCCTCCAGTTACTTACTCTGACATGCTCCCTGCCAATAATGTTCATCACTTGCTCATCCAGTGGGGATAACACATGGATGAAAATATTGCTACCCCCAATTCTGTGGTTGTCTGCTCTGTCTTATTGTGTGTGAATTTTTTTCCTGTCAGAAAGGATGCATTATTAGCCTAATAAGATGTTTTCAAGAGGTGCATGTCAAGGTAGAATAGTTTTGCTGATGTCTGAAAGATGGCAGAGCTGTGAGGAGATGGGGGAAGTAATAATCAGGACAGCAGCAGCAAAGTACGGCAAAAGACCAGAAAGAAATGGAGTGAATTGGAGGAAAGTGAAATGAAGCAGGAAAATGAAAGGTGAGTGCACTGGGGTTACAGGTAGGGCAGGGCTGAGTAGAGACAAGTGAGAGATGTGCATTAGGAGGCTTACCTTATCCGGCCTTGTGATATCATTGAACTCTTTTCAGCATTGCAGCCATGACTAGTGCTGATGCTGCTGGTGCTTACCTGTCCAGTCACCTCTACCCATTTGTGCTGGGTACTTGACAGAAGGGTGGAAAGAAGATGACTCCCCTCCTCCTGACCTCCTCCACCAATAGCTCCAATGCAGCATCCAAAAGGACAATGACAGCAGACAACAGAAGGAGTCTGTATATACCAGAGCCCCTCCAAACCAGGAGTTCTTGTGCACCAGCTGCTCAAGAGTTAGCAGATCAAGAATCTGCCTCTTCAGTCACCAGTGATCATGTCGACTACCACAAAGACAAACCTTCCCATGATCTTCAACTGCGACGAATCTGCCATTATTGTTATCAGCAGCATCAAAAATGTGGTATGGCAGGTTGTGCAGGGGACAGGGGGGGATCCTGCAGCTTCTGTTGTGCCTACCATTGTGAGAAACCTTCAGCCATAGTTGCCTGCACAGCGTATCTCCCCTTTAAGAGGTGCAGGCTGCCTTTAAATGGTGCGATGGCTGAGGTGACATCACTAAGTGTTACAGAATGCCTGCTGTATTTTTTTAACTTCCTCCCACCCTGTTAGGTGAGCTGTCAATGAACAGCCTGATTAGCAGGTTGCCAATTTTCTATCACTTCTTTTGTGCTGCCACCAATTCAGCTCCCCATAAATTATAGAAAGTAAGTAGAATAACTGGGATTTGTAATCTCACTCATTTTCGTCACCTGGAACTGATTCATTGCTTTCAAGGATTGAAAAGGAGAGAAATTTCCCAGAGTCTTTTTTCCTGAATTGGCTAAGGTTTTATTTTTGCATTTTTGTTTCTCCCAGGAGATTGCTTGACTGGGGGAGAGGAGATGGGTTGATGAGATGTGTAATTTGCCCCCTTTTGGGTTGGAACATGCTTGAGGGGTCAATTGACCTTTCCCTGTCCTATTTCATATAATCGAAGAGTGTGATGGCTTTGGTTGCAAAATATCTGAATTTTACAGTGATGGATTTTATACATCAGAATGTGTTACACTGAACAATGTAGTATGTTGGAGAATATTATAGTAATGGCTGAGGTGACATCACTAAGTGTTACAGAATGCCTGTTGTATTTTTTTAATTCCACCTATAAATAACAGTGTAGCACAAAGCACTGAAAGAATTCAAAAATTTTTGGTTGGTGACAAACAAGTGGCAAGGCTATGACAATTAGTATGTGATGGAAAGAAAAGTATATCATATTATTTGCAAAGTATAATCTTTTGTATGCTGTACAAATCAGTTATACAATGAGTCTTTTAATATTCATTGTGTAAAGGTGTTGCAACCTTGGTATTCACGCTTCCTGAGTAAAGAATTCCCATAGTGAATTCCAGTGTAGATTGAGAGCAACATTTACTTGTGAAAGACAGTATTGTTAGACGCAGTAGTTGTAGTAATTATAATGACTCAACAGCACATAACTTCTATCCCTGGAACTTTCTACCACACAGTGTTGTCACCTGAAACACTGTCAAATCTCAGGGGTTTACTTCAGACCTCCATGGTTACAGATTCAAGCCCAGAGGTCACACTCCAGCCCTCTTTCTGATGGTAATGAGTTTTCTTGCTAAACCTGTCTGTGCTCTCATAGTATGGTCAACCAATTGAGTGCAATTTGTGTCAGACGTTGAAGATGACTTTGGCAGGTGTCCTGGCAGCTTTCTCCTGGAAGAAATTGGTTCAGGCACAACTGGCTATAAAAGGTATTAAAAATGAAGGTAAAAATGGAGCATGGTAAGTTGCTTGTTTTCTCAATGGCATTAAAATGTCTACACTGTCATCAAGATGCTGATCAGCCTGATTGATAAACTAGTGTGGATTCATGTCATTACATCCTGATTGTAAAGGTAATGATCAGTTCTCTGATTAAAAAATTCTTGTTATTTTCAACTAAGTTGTAAAATTTACTGGTTGGGGGAGAGGGTAAGTAGCTGGTGATGATAAAGCTGTTTCTGTTTCTAAATTTAAAACTATAAAAATGATAATAGTTGCCTATATATGACTTATTTTGAAACATCTCAAAGCACTTCACACGTTGAATCATTTTTAAAGTGAGGTGTCAGTTCTGTGGACAAACATATTGCACCAGCAATATCTGACATATAGCCATGAGATGAATGCCTGATCAATATGTATTTTTGGTGGCCAAAAATTCCTGCTCTTTTGATCTTTTATGCCCATTCAAACAGACGAACAAGACCTCAGTGCGACAATTCACGCACCTCCAGCAATGCAAAACTCCCTTAAGTGTGGCACCAGAGTGGCAGCCTTGATCATGTGCCCAGGCTTCTGTTATGGGTTTCAGGTCCACAACCTCAGAACCAGTGGCAAGAGTACTGCCCACTGAGCTAAACTGACATGTTCGATGCAGTGGTCTTGGCCACTTCAGTAAGTGAGCTTACCAAAAGAATTCCAAAATCGCATGGCAGAGATCTTCTCAATAACCAGGAACTAGATGAGATATAGATATCAAGGGGTATCAATCTGTCTCGAGCGATATCGCAAAACAGGCAAAAACTAAGCAACATCAATGAAAAGAAAATTGATAGCGTGCAAACCGGGTGGACGGTTCATTATTGTCCATTTTGCCGTGTCAAACAAAGATGAGTTTATATACCAAATTTTCCAGACTAAAGTTTTATTATAAATAAAAATAGAGTCACTTAGAAGATAATCTAAGGAAAGGGGACAGGTGTGCCAATGAATTAGTGTAACAGGTGTATGTGGGGTTTAGTTTACTTTCAGTTGTTGCCTGAGGTTAAATAAATCAGGTTGAATCCTGATAAATCAGCAAACTGTTTGCCAAAAAGTTCTATCCTTGGATTAAGTTGGTTTTTTTTGGAGTGAAGATTTTCAATAAATTGCAGATATAAATAGCCATTTTGCAGATCTTTGTACTACAGCTCATAATTCACTCAGTAATTAGATCAAAACTACCATATAAAACATTTACTGAAAAACTTATTTTGCACATAAGTAACTGGGATTCCATGTCTCTAAATGAGATTTCCTATAGATTGTTACTTTCAGTGTGCCGGAATGCTGTAAATAAATTTCTAAGGAAACATTGTGAACTGGAATGTGGAATTTTGTACAATGGGAGTGAATAAAGACTTGGCACATTGGAATTGTATACAACTGGAGTGAATGAGACAGGATGCATTAGAAATTTATGTCTGAATTACGTACCGATTTATCTTGAATAGATTGTGTTATATTATACATCAGGATAAAGGTGGGTTCTGTTTGGCTGAGAAACAGTGCAAACCTGCAGCTTTTGTTCGACCTTGAAGCTGTTCATTGTTCTGCATCCAAACGCTAATTTTAATAGATAGAAAATCATGAGCAACTTGAATTAGAGAAATATGTTTCCACCATACCAAGCTCTTATATTCGGGTGCTCCCTCCTTATCTCCATCCCATAATATTGACACCCACTGCCCTCCCTCACTCCCACTGTTTCCAAAACCCTTTTATACACTTTGATCACCTCTAGATTTCCTGCTTCCATCTTCCCATCCTCTCCTCTCCATTAATTCCAGTTTGCTCAACACACAGCTGCCTGTATCCTGTCTTCCAGTAAGTGCCAGTCACCCATTAACCTTGCCCCGCTGATCCATACAATCTCCCCCAATCACCCCCACCACCACCACCCATTGACTTAAACTGTCCTTATCTTTAAATACATCCACAGCCTCACCCACCCTACTTTTTCAACGTCCTTCAGTTCCACAACCCCTCTGACCCCCTTCAGCCACCTCTGACTCCAGTCTTCTATGCAGCCTTCCTTCTTTTTGTTCCACCTTCAGCCACCTCAGCCCTGCACTCAAGCTTCCTGCCTGTCGCTCTAATGCTTTCACCGCCTTTTAATAGCCTTCTTAAAATCTACCTTTACAACAAAGCTTTCAGATATTAATATTATTGGACATATTTTTATCGCAATGAACTGAGGAAGTCATTGATCTAATTTTAGCATCCCAAGCTCTTTCTTAGCAACTGCCTGTGCTCCTGTCTAATGCTATCACTAATGCCCACTGTAGGCTTGTCTACCCAGTCATCATTGCCTTGGTGTAGTGTAGGATTTTAGATTAAATTTAGTGGTCATCTTGATGTCATTGGCCAATACTTAAAGCCCAAGTGAATGCCACATGAGACAACTTGGCATCGCATTGTGCCAAAATTGATGAAACAGGAGGGGAATGGCAGCAGCATGAAGCAGGTTAGATAACAGCCTATTTTCATTGAAAAATCTAAATATCAATTTTGTTTAAATGGAAGTGACACTAAATAGTTGTCAATCGCAGCAAGGAGCAGATGCATAAACTGCCAAAGAGTTAGCATGTCAAGTCTCATTCTACTGAGGTTACACTCAGCACCATAGAGTGATGAGAAAAAAAAAGAAAGAAAGCTGGATGCTGTCTCTAGGGAGTTCAGAATCCCTGTACAATTTCTCAGTGACTGGAGGAAAAACCAAACATCTAGGTTTGGATCTGTTGAAGCATGCAAGGAAAGTGAGGCCCCTGGGTTAAAGATGCAGACAAAATCTCAACAAAAGCTATGAATGCTTTATAAAATATTCTGGAATTTGTCTGACTTTTCTTCTTGTATCCTGGTTCGACAATTTAAAATTCAACAACATTTAATAGCAGGGCAAATGTGTGTTTGGGATTTTACCAAGGCAAAGCTGAACATCAAAACAAATATAGCTTTTAAAAAAGAACTGGTTGCACACACTTTGCAATTCATTATGGCCATTCAATTATGAGAATTTCGGGGAAAATTATTAGCGTGTGGTTTAGATATGAAAGCAGAGGAATAGATGCAAGAAAAGGCATACAAAGCAATTATTTTAATTGCGCTATTTTCAACCCATCATTAGATTCCCCTCGCAATTTCCACCATTTCAAGACCATTCCTTTGGCCAGTCAGTCTGCTCTAAGGCCTCTTGTCAGTGTGGTGCAGTTCATAAATCCATTTTCTTGGCCAGAAAATGATGTGTAATGCAAGAAAGGATTCTATATAATGAAGGATGGGGCAACTGGTCGGTACATTAGATTAGAAGAATGTCCTTTTACCTCTGGCTTGAAGGTGCCCTCTCTGACTGCACCTAAGGACCTTCATGCACTGAAAATAAAAAGCAAAAGAACTGCAGAATCTGGAAATGTGAACCGAAAAACAGAAGTGGATCAGTCAGAATCTGAGGAGTGAATAGATGAGTTAACATTTCAGATGTGGATACTTTGTCAGAACTGGGGTTCTTCCATTTCTGATGAAGAGTGAACACCTGAAACATTAACTTATCTGTTCTCTCCGTGGTTGCTGACTGACCCACAGAGTGTTTCCAATATTTCATGATTTATCTTCATGCATTGAGATTAAGTCTCAATTCAGTTGCTTATTAATTGAGTTCACAGCACAGAATTGCTCATAATTAAGTCCCAGTTAGGACCCTGACACCACATGGAAGATTGGTATGAAAATGAAAATGCCATGCTCTTAAGTTGGAGTTAGGTTGTATTGCTGAGGCAGGGTGCTGGAAGCTTTAAGCTTCATTTAAGCACTGAATTAACTGATCTGTAAATGCTTATTTGGGATATTGACAGTGGATGTGGAAAATTGTACTATTCCTCATCAGTAAAATCCTTACTTATATTGGCACAAAGACTTCCCAAAAATACATATGGATTTTTCTTTAAATAAAACAATACTCTTTCCAAGTAAAGTAACATTTTTAAGAACAATATCTATTCAGTTATTTATCTCCTGCTTTTTGATTCCTTTGGCTAGTCTGTTTATATATAATTTTATTAAATTATTGAAAATTCACTCTTGTCATGTTAGCACAATGCACAGATGTTGCTTAATGCTCAGAGGATTAATTACAAGGTGTTATGAAGTGCATTCTACTTGTTCAAAATGACTGGTCCTACTTCAGGACTGTAATAACCACAGGTAACTCAGAAGTGTGTTTGTATAATGCAGATCAATGTCGAAGTCATTTTTGATAAACAGTGGATGAAATATTGAATTTAATTCCAAATGCTCTGCCACTTTTCATGATACCAAAACACACTAATTGGCTCAGTTCAGTTCAACTGTGCAGTCGTGCGATTTACAATCATGAGGTGAAAGGCTAGTTGCCTCATTTTGGTTTGTCAGTCGCCTCTTTTTTTCTCATCATTGAACAGACAATGCTATTAACTTTTTAAAGGATTTTTTTATTCCACTGTGGGAATAAAGCATCAGATAAGGCTGAAAATTACTCTGAGGATGAAAGGTGGTATATATTCTTACAATCCTGACTGAGGGAGAATTCTTTTTAGTGTTACTGCTAATCCTATTAGGTGCTATGCCATGTTCAGTAGACATGCGTAAATCCTGTAATGTGCATTTGTTGAGGTATCCCACGGTGTGTTTTGTTACAAGACTGTCTTTTCATTTTCAATGTAAGGCCAAGGAAAAAGAACTACTCAGGCATTGATAGAAGTTAGTAGTTTCACCACAGAGGCTATGGAAATGGTTGGATACATCATAGTCATGCAAAAGGGGCATCTTGTCTCGGCTGGGGTCAGTGGCAGATGGCTATGATAGCAGGGAAGAACCTTTATTCTTTGTTCAACCTATTTTGCACTTTAGTTTGGAACAAGTAATTCTGAGGAAGATGGAAAAAGTACAAAAATGCTTGGTTTCTCCGTGCTAACATCCCTCATCATAAACATAAAGTTCCTACCCCTCCCAATAAATTCTTTTTCCAAGATAAAATATTAAACATGTGTTTTTGAACAGATCAATTGTCGACCAGTTAGATGCTGCCAACTTATTTTTGTCAGTAGTGCATGGCTGGCCCATATTGTTGCCATTTCTATCCCCACTGAATTCTAGTTATACTGAGTCATGAGCAGTATTTTGAGAAGATGATGAGATATGGCTTCATTTCTCATTAGAAAAAATGGGCTGGATTTTCCTTTTACGGGTTGAAAGCTGAGGAGTTCCCCCCTAACTCCAACCTGACCCAACCTATTTTTCTGGTCATTATAGATGCAGGAATGGATTCCAGAGGGCTCAGAGAATCTTGATGGTGCTAAGGGAGCAAATGGGATGGAGGAGCAGAGGAACTCCAAATATCAAGGAAGCTCTCAACTTTGTAGATTTTTGGCAGAGATGCAGACCCAGAAGTATAAGTCTGTGGGGGGTAAGTTGGATGGAGAGCAAGCCAATAATAGAAACTTTTCTTCTATTAACAAGAATTGGGGCCTACTTATGAGAATCCTCTAGGAAACAGGCCCCATCTCCCCAACAGTATTAGCATGTGGCAGGTAGATGATGGGGAGGGAAATTTGGGTTAGGAAGGCTGGAATAGGGTTCACTGTCACACTTTCCTGCCATTTTAACATTGTCCTGCTCAGTTTAGAGCAAGATAAAAGAGGAAAATCCAGCCCAATATTACACTTTCTTGTGTGGCCTTCCTGAGATATTTTTCAATCTAATAGTTGATGTCAATATTGTGTCAAGCAAAAGCCATACAGATATATTTTAGTAGAGACAGTGTCTGACTGTTCCCACAAATCTAATTCAAGATTTTTTTTGTGATATACATGGACAGTAATGTTCCATATGTTTCAACTTTATTTTTGTATTGTAAAGCTAAACAAGGAACATAAATGACCACTCATTCTAGAATTGTCAAATGTATTTCAAGCAAGCAGTTTATCTGACAAACTGTGACATGTTTTAATATGGGAAATATTTAACACCACTGGGAAGCCGAAAAGCAAAAACTGTAACTGCAGGAAACCTGAAATGAAACCAAAAAAGTCCAGTGGGTCAGTCAATATGTGGCAAGAACAGAAATGTTAATGTTTCAGGGATTAGAATTGAAAAGAAATGACATTCTTACCTCTCAGTCAGAAGATTGTGTGTTCAAATCCCACTCCGCATCCTTGAGCACAACATGTCTGCTGACACTCAAGTGCAAGTCTGAGGGAGTGCTGCAATGTCTGAGGTGCCGTCCTTCGAATGACACGTTAAACCGAGGGCTCATCTGTTCTTCCAGGTGGAGATAAAAGATATCATGGCACCAGATAGAGTCAGGAAGATGGATTAAAAGCCTATAGATCAGGTGTTAAATTTAACCAGAAGCTAGCAAAGTAGAATGGGGCCTTCCAGCCCCACATTTGGAAGAAAAGCAGATCAACCAACAGCTTTTTGTTTGCCTTGCAGATAAGAACTGTAAACATAAGAATATAAGAAATAGGAATTGGAGTAAGCCATTTGGCCAATCAAGCCTACTCCGCCATTCAACAAGATCATAGCCGATCTTCTACCTCAACTCCACCTTCCTACACAACCCCATATCCCTTAATTCCTGTGGTACCTAGAATTACAGAATTGTTACAGTGCAGAAGGAGGCCATTTGGCCCATCATGTCCGTGCGGCTCTCTGAGAGAGCAATTCACTCAGTTCCATTCCCCTGCCTACTCCCTGTAACCCTGCACATTCTTCCTTTCCATAGAACCATAGAAAGATTAGGGCACAGAAGGAGGCCATCCAGCCCATCGTGTCCGCGCCAGACATATAACAGTCTAATTCCCTTTTGAATGCTTCAAATGAACCTGTCTCCACCACACTCTCAGGTAGTGCATTCCAGACCTTAACCACTCGCTGCATGAAAAAGTTTTCCTCATGTCACTTTTGCTTCTCTTACAAAATACCTCTCATTCTCGATCCTCTCACGAGTGGGAACAATTTCTCTCTATCTACTCTGTCCAGACCTTCATGATTTTGAATACCTCTATCAAATCAGCTCTCAGCCTTCTTTTCTCCAAAAATCTATCGACCTCTGTCTTGAATATACTCAACAAATTAGCATCCACAGCTCTCTGCTACTCTGTCTGCTGAAAGTATTGTATACAACAGGAACTGCTGTTGTGACAAGCTCAGTCCATTCACAATGCTTTAAATGAACAAGTGGTTCAATTTCCTCTGGTAGTGCACTAGTTAACATGCTTGCATAAAGACATGTTTTCCTTTAGCATGGTTGCTAACCTGTCGAAAAAAATTTTAAGTAGCAAGCCACCACAAGCCAGGAAATTCAAGCCTTCCTTGAGTTCTACTGTTACAATGGATCCCTGTTAGATTAGACTGGTATTTTCTGCCATTTGTAATAAAAACAAAATTGTCATTTAAGATTTATAAAGTTATCAGTAACTTTTAATGAGCTTCAAAGTGTTTAAGAGAACTTTGGAGACATAACAACCGTTGGGAAAAATTACGACATTTAAAATCATTTGTCAGTTCCATTTTTAATCAATTGTGTTGCTTATCAAGGTGAGGGATATCAGTGCTAGGAAATAGAACATGAGACTGATATCGCTTGCCAAATGAGGAATAAAGTATTCCCAAGCATGAATTGTATTCAATGTGAAGATACCTCTACATGACCCATTTAAATACTTTGAAGCTTAGACATTGATTAGATGTAGGGTATGGCTCACACTGCATAACCCCAACTCCGTACCTTAAACATAACTTTAGATAGACGATCCCTTTCCCTCACTACTAATCGCTGCACCAGCCACTATGATGATTCCTCTTGTTACAACCAGGTGAGAAAGGAGTCGAGGGGTTCCCTCTCAGCCTTTGCCTGGTTTAACCGTAACAGGGCTTAATTTTTAAAACACCGTGTTTTTAGCTCCCTCTCAGTGAAGCCTTGTTCGCTGCTTTCCAATTGTAAGACAAAGAAATCAATCAGACAGGTTTTTCTTAGATTTAAATAAGAAAGATGGAAGTTTATTAATCTTCAACTCTAATTTGGTAACAACTACGAATATGTGACGCGACCACACGAGAATGCATACGCGATAAATACACAAGCAGGTAGAGACCGAAAAAGTGGAAAGAATAAAGGGGAAATGTTTGAGGCAATATCTGGGAATTATTTACGGTCCTTTGAGTTCGATGTAGAGTCTTTGGTTGACGGTAAGTCTTGCCATTTCATTGGGGCCAACTGCACGCTTTAAAACTTGTTTCGATGTAAGAGTCTTTTCTCTCTTGAAGTTTAAGTGACTTCAGTGGATTAGTGAGAGAGAGAGGCTCTCTTCTTCCAAGTTCAGTTGCAATCTGCAGTCTGACCCAAGCTGTCCTGTGAGCAGTTCAAAACCAGACCTGGGCCAGCAGGTTAGTCATGTAACTCACTTTACATAGGAAGATAGGAAGATAGGAATAGGAGTAGGCCATTCAGCCCCTCGAGCCTGTCCCGCCATTCAATGAGATCATGGCTGATCCACGGCCGAGCTGAATATACCTGCCTTTGGCCCATATCCCTTAATATCTTTGCTTAACAAAAATCTATCTCAGATTTAAAATTAACAACTGTTCTAGCTTCAACTGCTGTTTGTGGGGGAGAGTTCCAAACCTCTACCACCCTTTGCGTGAAGAAGTGCTTCTTAACATCTCTCCTGAACGGTCTGGCTCTAATTTTTAGACTATGCCCCCTAGTTTTAGAATCTCCAACCAGTGGAAATAGTTTATCTTTATCTAGCCTGTCTTTTCCTGGTAATATCTTGAAGACTTCGATCAGATCACCCCATAACCTTCTAAATTCTAGCGAAAACAGGCCTAATTTGTGTAATCTCCCCTCGTAACTTAACCCCTGTAGTCCAGGTATCATTCTTGTAAACCTACGTTGCACTCCCTCCAAGGTCAATATATCCTTCCTAAGGTGTGGTGCCCAGAACTGCTCACAGTACTCCAAGGGGAGTCTAACCAGGATTTTGTACAGCTGCAGCATAACCTCTGTGTCTTTATGCTCCAATCCTCTAGATATAAAGGCTAGCATTCTATTAGCCTTTCTAATTATTTTCTGCACCTGCTTGTGGCATTTTAAAGATCTGAACCCTCAAGTCTCTTTGAACATCCACTGTACTTAACCTCTTCCCATTGAGAAAGAACCCTGCTTTTTGGTCCAAAATGGATAATCTCACACTTGCCCACGTTGAAATCCATCTGCCATAGTTTTGCCCACTCACCTAGTCTGTCAATATCTCTTTGCAATTTTATGCTATCATCTAGACTGTCTACAATGCCGCCTAACTTTGTATCATCAGCAAATTTGGATAGACGACTTACTATGCCATCATCCAAGTCGTTAATGAATAATGTGAATAACTGAGGCCCTGACACAGATCCCTGAGGGACACCACTAGTCACATCCTGCCAATCGGAGTACTTACCCATTATCCCCACTCTCTGTCGCCTACCACTCAACCAACCTCCTAACCATGTCAATACTTTGCCCTCAACTCCATGGACTTCTACCTTAGTTAACAGTCTCTTATGTGGGACTTTATCAAATGCCTTCTGGAAGTCCATATAAATAACATCCAGAGACATTCCTCTATCCACTACCTTAGTCACCTCTTCAAAAAATTCAATGAGATTTGTCAGGCATGACCTTCCCGTCATGAATCCATGCTGGCTGTCCCTGATTAACTGAAGTTTTTCTAGGTGTTCAGTCACCCTATCCTTGATTATAGACTCCAGCAACTTGCCCACCACAGATGTCAGGCTAACTGGTCTGTAATTTCCTTGGTTCCCCCTTTCACCCTTCTTAAAAAGTGGAGTGACATGTGCAACTTTCCAATCCAGAGGGACCGCTCCTGAATCTAGGGTACTCTGAAAGACTATAGTTAGGGCATCTACAATGTGCTTCCCTACTTCCTTTAACACCCTTGGATGGAAACCGTCAGGTCCTGGGGATTTCTCATTCTTTAGTTCCATTAATTTCCTTGTTACTGATGTTTTACTTGCGTTAATTGTATTAAGTCCCTGTCCCCTATCGGCTATTAATTTTTCCGGGACTTCGGCAAGTTATCCTCTTTTTCAACTGTAAATACTGAGGCAAAGTAATTGTTCAACATGTCTGCCAATTCCCCATTATCAATGACAATATCTCCATTTTTAGCTTTTAGTGGGCCTACATTGCTCTTGAGTACCCGCTTTCCCTTTATGTAACTATAAAATTTCTTCTGAATAATTTTGATGTCCCTTGCATGTTTCCTTTCATTATCTCTTTTAGTAGCTCTTATAAACTGCTTTGTGACCCTTTGCTGGTCTTTGTATCGATCCCATTCGGCCAGATCTGTGCTGCGCTTTGCATTTTTGTAAGCTCTTTCTTTTTGTTTTATGCTCTCCCTAATCTCTTTAGTTGTCCATGGCTGTTTTTTCTGTGAAGTGGAGCTTTTTCGTCTCAGGGGTATATACTCGCTCTGTATTTTGTTAAATGTTTCTTTAAATATTCTCCACTGTTCTTCAGTCGTTTGACCCATTAACAGATCTACCCAGTTTACCGTGGACAGTCTCTGTCTCATCCAGGTAAAGTCAGCCTTACCCAACTCTAAAATTCTAGGAGCTGATTCGTGCTTTTCATTTTCAAACGCTACCTTGAATTCGATCATGTTGTGATCACTATTTGATAAATGTTCACAGTTAGGCTACTAATTAAATTTGGCTAATTACTCATAACTAAATCTAATATTGCCTGGCTCCTTGTTACATCTAGGACACATTGCTGTAGGAAACTATCCCAGACACATTCCAGAAATTCACTACCTTTCTGACTGGTGCTAGTCTGCCTCTCCCAATCTATGTGTAAATTAAAATCCCCAAATCATACTACTCTGCCTTTGTTACACACTTGCCTAATTTGTGCATTGATACAATCTAACATCTCAGAACTGCTACCGAGGGGTCTATACACAACACCATTACAGTTTTACATCCTTTTCTGTTCCTCAATTCCACCCATAAGGTCTCCACTGGATGCTTTCCCCTCATTATATCCTCCCTCACCAATGAGGTGATATTATTTCTAATCAGTAAGGCTACTCCATCCCCTCTGCCATTTTCCCTGTCCCTCCTGTAAACTTGATAACCAGGTATATTTAGTTCCCAGTTTGAACCATCCTGCAACCACGTCTCTGCAATGGCCACCACATCATAATCTTCCATTTGAATTTGCGCCTGCAGCTCATCTAGTTTATTCATTACACTCCGTGCATTTGTATATAGAACTCTTATTTGGGCTATACCCCCTAACCTGTCCCTCAGCACTGATGCTTTATTCGCCTGTTTATTATTTCTCTCTTCTGGTTTAACCAGTATACTTCTTGCAGTTTGGTAACAATCAGCCTCACCACTAACCTGCACTTCTACCTTCTCCTTTAACTTCCAGTTTTTCCATGCAACTGAACCCTCCCCCCACTATTTAGTTCAAAGCTCTATCTACAGCCCCAGTTATGTGATTCGCCAGGACTCTGGTCCCAGCATGATTCAGGTGGAGCCCGTCCCATCAGAACAGCTCCCTCCTTCCCTCGTACTGGTGCCAATGTCCCACGAATTCGAACCCATTTCTCCCACACCAATCTTTGAGCCACGCATTTACCTCTTTAATCTTATTGACCCTTTGCCAAATTGCTCTTGGCTCAGGTAGTAATCTGGAGATTATTATCTTTTTGGTTCTGCTTTTTAATTTAGCCCTTAGCTGCTCATAGTCCCTCAGCAGAACCTCTGACCTCATTCTACCTATATCGTTGGGACCTACGTGGACCACAACAACTAGATCGTTCCCCTCCCACTCCAAGTTCCTCTGCAGCCCAGATGAGATATCCCAAACCCTGGCACCAGGTAGGCAACAGAGCCTTTGGGACTCTCGATCCTGGCCACAGAGAACAGTGTCTATGCCCAAAACTATACTATCCCCGATTACGTCTACATTTCTCTTTTCTTCCCCAACTTGAATGACTCCCTGTACCACGGTGCTGTGGTCAGTTTTCTCATTCTCCCTACAGTCTCTGCTCTCATCCACACAGGGAGCAAGAATCTCGAATCTATTGGACAAGGACAATGGCTGCACTACCTCCTGGATCCCTCTACCTGCCTCACTCATAGTCACACCCTCCTGCCCCTGACCACTGGCCGAATTCAAGGTTGTTAATCTAAGGGTGTGACTGCCTCCTGCAACACAGTGTCTAGGTAACTCTCCCCCTCTCTGATGTGTCACAGTGTACGAAGCTCAGACTCCAGCTCATTAACTCTAAGCCAGAGTTCCACGAGCAGCCAACATTTGCTACAGATGTGTTCACCAGGAACCACAATGGGGTCCACCAGCTCCCGCATCATGCAGGTACAACACATCACCTGGCCCTGCATCTCTATTTTATATAATTAGATTTTAATTTGTTGTTTTAATTTCCAACTGGTCTTTAGTTTTTTTTTAAACCGCTTTAGTCTTTAGTTTATGTACTTATAAATTAATCAAGTTTTACTCTATGTTGATTCAATTAAATTAAGTTTAAAAAAAGTGACCTGAATACTCACCTCAGCTGCTCTCTGTTTCCCTCACTGTTCAATGTGACGTCACTCTGATGTCACTTTTTGATTTTATTTTTCCCCGCTCCCCGGGCTCCGCTCCTCTCTGCCTCTCTCCCACACAGGTTTTTGGCACGCTTTTTATACCTCCTGTCCTGCTGCTCCTCGGGCTCCGCTCCTCCCTGCCTCTCTCTTTATTAACAAACTCCTGAGTTTGTGGATTCCCAAGCTCTTGGTGGGGGGGGGGGGGGGGGGGGGTGTAGCGCTGTCTCTTACACTGACAAGTTGTGGATCACCATTGCCCAGACCAATCTCTGTTCATTGAATCAGTGAGCAATTCCCATTGTCTTTTCCGAGGCGACTGTCTCTTAGAGTGCAATTTTTTTTCCAGCCACTGCTGATCTCTTTAAACAAGTCATCTCTTCATTCCAGCAACAGGTTAAAATTAACGTTCATATGATGAAATAGATATGCCTCATTCTTGGCAGCTGGGGGTCGTCTTGATACTCTAAATTATACATTGCCCATTTTTGGCAAATTTTAAGTTGGTTTATGGTAACCCATTGGAAACTGAGTTTGGACTGCTCCAAACTAATTTTCCTCAGGCTTCTTATTGGTGACTGTCATCTCATTATCCCGTGTTAGGTTCAAGCTCAAGAACAAAATGCCAAGCCAATGAACCGAACAAGTCCTGGATGGATTTATTACAGCACAAAGCAACAACTTTCCATCGCAAATTATAAACAATTCTCTGGCCTCTTATTGTACCCCTCTGTGTTGAGATGTATGTCATAACTGCTGCTCAGAAATCTTAAAGTAGTCTTTACAAAAACTGTCTTGGTACGGTGGTGCAGCACAGTAATTTTACCATGAAGATGTTAGTCTGTGATCTTATTCTCAAATTGATGGAAGGCCTGACATTTTGTGGATAATTTTCAATTAACCTCTGCAGTATAAAATTTGCAGTGCTGGTCAGGCACCCATTATAAAAACCACCCAATTTTCTTTTCTGTTTCAGTCGGTTTCTATTACGTGCCACCAACCTGCAACCCCAGTTTTATGCTCCAGTGATGAATTGAAAATGACACCCTTTAATTCAGGGTAGTCAACAGGACCAGATGCTGGCTGGATTTTATCAGCCCTATTGGACAGGGAAGCAATAGGGCTGATAAAATGGCGGCAGAAGAAGTTGGGAGGGGAGCTCGACATCTTCCTGCTGCCATGGCATATGACCAGCGATGAGAACACAAGGGGAGGGGCTACTCATCACCAATTGTGCCAATTAAGTGCCCAATTAAGGGCTACCTCCTGCCCCCACCGTCACTTTGCCAGCATTGGAAGGGGTGCCGCTGCATGGGGAGAATGACAGGTAAGCCCTGGTGGCCTCCCAGTGGGTTCGGTGTTGGGCGGTGTGCCCTTCTTTATTGCCATTCCATGGCCCACAGAGGGGCCCCATGGAAGTAATGGCTGCCCTTGCAGCTACAGGCGACCACTGGAATGTCCTCCTACTCTCCCCCTTTGCCAGGGCCTGCCTTCCTGGCTTCAACACAGTAAGAAAATAAACATACCTTATCTTCAAGGGCACCTCAGCAATGAGACATCTTCTCCATCCTGCTGCCTCACCAATGGCCACCTCTAATGGTGGTGCTGCTGAGACTTCTGAGCTCTTGCCCTCTGATTGGGCTGGCAGCTCCGGGAGACGGTCCGCCATTCTCAATTGGACAATGATCCCTGCAGCAGCCTCTTAATTGGCTACTGCTAATAAAATGCTACCCAGGGGTCCCGCTGCCCTTTGGCGTGGGGTCGGATCCCGCTTTCAATCCTGGCAGTGGTACCTGTTGATAAAATTCAATAGTGATTCTGCTTGTTCTTGTGCACCTTGTGTCATTTACCTCGGTGCCAGAGAATTTAATGTCAAAATCTGTGAGGAGAAAAAGATTTTTAGAAAGAAGTTCAGAAATCACATCACATAATATAGAAGGGGAACCTGAAAAATAGACTGTCTAAAGTTCTCGTTAGGTTGCATTTTAGTTCTGAAACACATTATGCACCCCATATCTACCATAAGTTTGAGTTTTTCATTTGCCTTCCCAAATCTTTTAATTCAAAAATCTGTCGTAAAAAACATAATCTCTAATTCCCCCCAGTATCTCACTTCTGCACGCAGCAGATGGCGCTTCACTGTGTGTCGCCAGTTAATAATCTATCTTGCTTCTTAAAATATTCATATTTATGAACCAAATAATTTTTAATGAGCTGAAAACTAGAGGCTAAAGTAGTTTTAACACCCAGCTGTGAATCTGCAGAGGCTCTTAGAATGACAATAACTTTGGGCTATTATTTAGACATCTTCAAATATTCCCTTTTTAATTTATAGATTGTTTTACAGTTAAATATTTTCACAGCGATTTCAGATACAGTACATATGAGGTCCCATTTGAATATAAGAACTTGAAGTTAGGAACAAGAAAAGCCGCTCAGCATATCCAGCCGACTCTCATTGTTTACGGCAGGAGCATCTTAGGGCCACATGCCCCCCCCCCCCCCCCCCCCCCCCCCCCCCAAATTCCTGGCAATCTGGCTATTGAAACCCCAGAAAATTGATGCTACTTGCGGCTGTATTTCTTACCTGCAGGTTTGTCCTTTTTGAATGTTGTTGGTTTAAACACACAAATCTGTTCGTTTCAGCAACTTGAGATATGTGCGTGCAAAATTAAAATATGGATTGAACTTTATGTGTGGCCTGAGGTTCCAAGGTGCATACACATGAAAAACTTGAAAGCCCCTGGTTTAGGCCTTCATTCACAGCCCATTCAGACTATTTTTCATTTTGGTACCCAGCTGGTATCCTTTTCATATTTTATGTTACAGTTGGTGATCGAGTTACAACGATCCTTAATTTTTCAGGATTATCCCAGTACTTTATTGATTGTCCTGCATAATGGACTAGTCCATTCTTGTGTTGAGATACTGTGAAAAAGGTAAATGCTGGAAATCTGAAATAAAAACTAGAAATGCAGGTCTGTTGACATCTGAAAGAGAAAAGAATAGATTAAGGATAGGATATATTAAGTGTTTGATGAAAGGCTGTAACTTAAATATTACTCTGTCCTTTTCATTCAGATTCGTATTCATAGCTGATTCACTAGCTATGTATTTCCAGAATTTTCTGTTTTTATTCTAGTCCATTTATATAATTGATTGAATCTGGGGATGGTTTAAAATATGTACAGAAGCAAAGTTTTGTCCCATTGTTATGATTTATTAGTTTGATTCATGATTTATTATGGGTGTGCAGAAATTTCCTCCAAATAAATATTCAGAAGACCGTAGCTATTGCCTTCGGTCCCCATTCCCTAGTCACCAACACTATCCTTCTTCCTGGCAACCGCCTGAAACTGAACCAGACTGTTCACAGCCTTGGTGTCCTATTTGACCACCTCTATAACATTGTCCAACTTCATCCCTTCCTCAGCTCATCTGCTACTGTTATTTTGTATGAAGCAGGTTTAATTACAGATTTGAGTACACATTCTCCATTGGTGATCCTCCTCAAGGAATATCAGTGTCACATCTTTACTTAATTCCTTCAATTGGCACAATTCACCCAGCAATTGCATCTTCAATCTTCCACTTTAACCATGTATCGCTTTACGATATATATCCATTTCTGCCCTCGGGAACAGAGGGAAAATACTCCATTATTTCTGAGTTATTGTCCTTGCACTAGAATTTTAGTATAATTCCTGTAGTGTATGTTCCTATTAGTTTCATTCATAATATACCACACAGGTACATTAACCGAAGAAAACAGAAAAACATGAAGAGGATCATAGAATCATAGAAAATTTACAGCACAGAAAGAGGCCACATGGCCCATCATGTCTGCGGCAGCCGAGAAAACGAGCCACCCAGCCTAATCCCACTTTCCAGCATTTGGCTCCTAGCCCAGCATGTTACATCAGGTGCATATCCAGGCACCTTTTAAATGAGATGAGGTTTTCTGGCTCTACCACCCTTGCAGACAGTGAGTTCCAGACCCCCATCACCCTTTGGGCGAAAAAATGTTTCCTCATCTCCCCTCTCATCCTTCTATCAATCAGTTTAAATCTATGCCCCCTAGTTATTGACCTCTCTGTTAAGGTAATTAGGCCCTTTCCATCCACTCTTTTTAGGCCTCTCACAATTTTGTATATCTCAATCAAATCTCCCCTCAGCCTCCTCTGTTCCAAACAGAACAATTCCAACCTATCCAATCTTTCCTCATAGCTGCAATTTTCTAGTCCTGGCAATATCCTTATAAATCTCATCCACACCCTTTCTGTAAAGAGGTGAACAGAATTGCACACAGTACTCAAGTTGTGGCCTAACTAATGTTTTATACAGTTCCAGCATAACCTCCCTGCTCTTACATTCTATACCTCGGCTGATAAAGGCAAGGATTCCATATGCCTTCTTAACCACCTTATCGACCTGTCCTGGTACCTTCAGGGATCTGTGGACATTCACTCTAAGGTCCCTCACTTCCTCTACACCTCTCAGTGTTGTCCCAATTATTGTGTATTCCTTTGCCTTGCTGGACTCCCCCAAATGCATCACTTTGCACTTCTCTGGGTTAAATTCCATTTGCCATTTTTCTGCCCACTTGACCAGTCCATTGATATCTTCCTGCAGTCTATAGCTATCCTCCTTGCTATCAACTATATGGCCAATTTTTGTGTCGTCTGCAAACTTCATGATTATACCCCCTAAATTTACATCCAAATCATTAATATATACCACAAAAAGCAGGGGACCCAGCACTGAGCCCTGCAGAACCCCACTAGAAACAGCCTTCCAGTCGCAAAAAAAAACCATCACAATTACCTGTCCTCTCACTGAGCCAATTTTGTATCCAGCTTGTTACATTCCTCTGGATAACAGATAAGTAGCAATTAGTTAATATACAAGAGCAGATTGCTCCCAATGAGATATTTGTTATCCTACAGAAGGGAGAACATAGAGGATAATAGAAAACTAGTAGGGAGTTATGTGGAGGGTAATACACAGTTGACAGTAAATTATATTTAGGTTAATAATCAGCTTACAGTGTGGAACTTCTTTTGAGCTTTTTATGAACAATGGGATTGAATTACTAATGTTTTGAATATGTTTCCAAGTTCTTGTGATTCTCGCTTTCTCTTGAATCTTCAATATACATTGTTTGCATCTGTGAAGTTTCTGGTCGCATAACCAAGGACCTTCTGTATGGTGAGGTAGCTGGGGCCAGACAATCAATGGGGCGTCCAAAGCTCCATTTCAAGAATTCTTGCAGGCGTGACATGAAGGCCCTGAATATTGACTATCGCACCTGGGAGTCAACAGCTGGTGAAAGAGTGAAATGGCGACACTTCCTGTGGACTGGTGTGCACTACCACGACGACCTGTTGCTACAGCAGCTTGGCAACAGGCGCCAACATCAAAAACAACAACTCACAGTGTCACAGGGCAGCTTCACGTGCAGCACTTGTGGCAGAAACTGCCTCTCAAGGATTGACCTTCACAGCCATCAGCGAAGTTGCACCAAGAGAAGACATCCCACCTAAATTAATTGTTTGCTGCGTGTCCATCATCTTTCGTAGATGGAAGGATGCCAATCAACTTTCTACACTTAATTGTAAGCAGGGTGGTTCACTGAGCATGGTTGTATGGCAGAGGTGGCTGGAAGAATTGGAAGAATAACTAAGTTGCTTGTGACCTGAGATTTTGTGTATTACATGAGCCTTTTACATTAGCTGATTACGACAAAGAAATTAATCAGCTTGCATTATCACGTGGCCCAGTATTATATATTGTGTTATATACTATTCTGAGCATATCCTATGCTGTGCAGAAGAACTAGTATGTAATCCTGATCCTGGAGCCTAGTGATGTGCAGAATGTGTTGGATAGAACCATGCTGCTGGTGTGGAATGCAATTTAGAGCATATGATATCTAACCCTGTCACTAGTGCAGTCTGCCAATCAACAACAATAATAGTTTGCACTTATATGGTATCTTCAAGGTAGGAAATATTCCATAGTGCTTTGCAAAGGGAAGGGGAAATGTTAGGAGGATTGGGGCAGCTGACCAAAGGATTGGTTGAAGAGGTAGATTTTTGAAGGTGAGAAGAGAGATGTAGCAAGGTGATGAGGATTAGGAAAGAGAATTCCAATGCTGTGATGCAGAAAGTTCTACCACTCATGGCAGAGCAGTAGAAGAAGGATCATGCAGCAGGCTGGAGACAAAGGAGTAACAAATATAAAACGAGAAGCGGTCCCAGGGTTAGGGTGGGATGAGGCTGTGGAAGGATCTGTATACACAGGATTTTGAAAATGCAGTACATTCAGAAAACATAGGGCTGAATTTTATTCTCCCGCCACCAGGAGCGTGGTAGGTGAAAAAAACGGTGGGCCGCACGTCACTATGCTGCAGTGATCTACCGCGCGGCGGTTCAAGATAATATGCCGGTTGGGCTGCTCCCCCCAATCACATGGTGGTGGCGGGCTCTGCGACACCGGCAACAGCACCAGCTGCCTGTGCACAGGCGCTGTCGCCATTTCTAAAGGGCAGCCAGACCTGCCACTAAATTTAAATATTTAAAACTGTAACCCCCAGTACACCGCAATAATAAGTATCGCCCCCCCACCCCCCCCATAACACTTATAGATGATAGTTGCACTCTCCTCTCCACAAAAGACATACATGCAAGACTTGACCTTCCTCCCACCGCCCAAACTGTTCAAAGTGCAGCTCCGCACTACACTGAGAATCTTAAGTACCCCCCTTCCCCACCTCGGATGGGAAAGCGAAGGCGCGTGAGTGCCGGCAGCCGCTTGGAAAATCCTAAGCAGCAGGTATGATCGCTGACAATGACAAAATGTATTCATTTTCTTAATTTACATATATAAAGTTGGGTCCTGTCACTCAGCAGCGGGAGCAGGGTAGGTGGGGTCCTCCACAGAGCCTCGGCGCCTCTAGGAAGATCAGGCCCGGTATTCCCAGTTTTGGGCTCCATGGCAGGCCACTGTCAGTACAATCTTCCTCCCCCCACACCCACCATGAATCCTGACGTCGGGACCTCAACAAAATCCAGCCCATAGTATCCAACCCTGTCATTGCTGTGATATTTAGAAATACTGATAGCGAAAATTATATTCAAACCTGTATTCAGTTGCTCTATGGAACGGCTGAAGTCGGCTCATTACATCCTCACCAAGAAGGAAGATTGAAAAGGGGTGAATTCCCATTCACCCTACCTCTCCCTCCCAGTTCAGAATCTCATATACCTCATGCTCATGGCAGGTGAAGAACAGAACTGTAAGCAGCTTGCTCACCTAGCCAAGGATTTGTACTTGCATAATGAAGCTGAGGGGAAAATATAATAAGCAAGAATGAACAACAATTTAAGAATAAGATGGATAGGCAATACTGTGATGCAGGATATTGATGTTACATAGAAAGTGTGAGCGATCTTTGTTCCCCTGATCTCTCCTCTCCCTCTCTGAACTGCTGAGCTCTTCCAAGCTGTGGTGGGGATGGAGAATTAAAGGGACGTTCATTTCTCATAGCAGCCAGATTAGCAGTGGTCTGGGAGTCAGTTGGCTGTCTGCCTTTTGGCCCCAGTGAGGAAACGAGAGAGCAAGGAAGAAATAACTAAAAATAACGGTCTTGACCACAAGGGGAAAATAAATTATAAATAATATGCTTTCATTCCCATACTCCAAAAGAATGGCGGATTCAATTTTTGATGTATATGTGTTGGTATAATGAGGCTTTTTAAAAAATAATTGTAGTAGCTGAATCTTGGATTCATTCCACGCTACAGAGACTGGATCATTCATTTTATTCTTCATTTCTGCTGTGCTCATATTAAACAATATTGCACAGGTGCTTGCTCTTTGTTAGTAGGCAGCTAGGCCTGGCTTGGACTGGAGCTCTGATTTGACAGATTCTTTGAATCTGACACAACAGTTAGGCAAGAGGCACTGAGAAATGCGCTACATCTGTGCTTTACAGTTGAAAAAGCCACATATTGTTAAATACTCCTTGTTTAAAATCGTAGTTACGCCATCTGGCAGTTGTTGCCAGGAGCCATAATAACCATTTATGTCTGAAAGTTTAAAGCCAAAAAATCCTGCTTGCGCTACTAATTTTGTCCAAACTGTAGTGTGAGCTCCAGAAATAAATTGCATATGAAAATACATTTTATGACACAAAGGACTCTGAGCCAGGTTTGAGATCTCATTTATTTACTTCAATTTTTTTTGAGGATTCCAATCACTTATTTTCCCTACCTGGCTTAAAGAGTATTATAAATTAAAGGAGCATTGTTACTTTGGGAAAAGTGTCTGTAAAGTTTATTGTAATACTTTGTAAACATATATAATGACATAACTCATATCAGGAAAGTTCATTGCATATTCAAAACGTGAAAAATGAAAGACTTGCATTTATATAGCGCTTTTCATGACCACCAGATGTCTGTAAGTATTTTACAGTCAATAGTGTACGTTTGAAGTGTAGTCACTGTTGTAATGTAGGAAATGTAGGAATTGCAATGCATCTTCATGATAAATACAATGTGCAACTCATATTGGCTCACACCAATTAGTAGGGCAGATGTTGCAGGAAATGTTCACTTTCTTGATTCAATAACTGAGCAGAAAAGAAGGCGATGTGACTTTCTGATTTAAAAAAGACGAACACTATTTGCCATAAAACACCCGACATCTGATATTTTGATTGAATATTTTATTCACAAATGGTTGTCCATGGGGTGCTCTTTTTTATATCTTTCGATGTTCAATATATGGAGCCCATTAACAATGTGCAAAGGTGAGGAAAATTAACATTTGGATGGTGGGAAAGTAGTAGGTTGAAGATGATTAGGCGAGAAATACAAAATAATGTCAAACATGATAATCATAGGGTTCATAGAATCTTCAAAGATCACCATCTTTAGGTTCATACTTCATAATCTGATGTTAAAGATATTTGATATAAGGGAAGAGCAGCAGAAAGCAGAGGCTGAATTTTGCTAGCTTCTAGGGATGGACTGGGAGGTGGTGGGGGACCATAGAATGGCGAGGGAAGTGGGAGGATGTGGAGTGCCCGTCACCTTCCTGACACCATGCAATTTTATCAGGGGCAGGGAAGGTTGAGGACAGTCTTCCCATCCAGAGGCCAACTGAACCCCTTAAATGGCCAATTATGAATCCAGCCCTCCCCCCCACCACCATGGTATTTTACCAGTAGCTGGTGGGCCCTGCACCACATGGAGAGGCGGCTCCGTAAAACCTGGTGGCCTCCTGGTGGGCTCGGTGGTGGGGGAGGCTTTTTATCGGGCACTTCGTGGCCCACCAAGAGCCCCCCGGAGGCAAGGGTTTCCCCCTCAGAAATAACCCCCCCCCCCCCCGCCTTCATCCACCCCCACAACCACCTTGCCGGGGCCTGTCAGACTGGCCCTGGTGAGCTCCATACGCTCCATCACAGGGCCTCCTCCATTGTTGCTGCTCCTGGCTGGCTGCAGTACCAGCAGTGGCCACTGCTCCTGGAGGCGCTGCCAAACTGAAAAGCTGCCTGCCCTCTGATTGGCTAGCAGCTCTGGAGGCGGGATTTTCACCCTTAAATGGACGGAATCCCCAACGCCAGCAGTTAATTGCCTGAAGTGCATAGAATTGCGTCAGGGCTTCTGGAAATGGCAGTGGCGGAGTTGATCCCGGCTTTTCAACCCACTATCGCGAACACCGCCACAGCCATTAAATTCAGCCCTCAAACTCTACCTTTTATGAATAGTGCTGCACTGGCTAGTGTCCCATTTCCCACTGTATAAAAAAACATTTGAGGTTTTAAATTTCAGCCTGAGGTTTTAATTCCATGGGATGCAGGCAAGGGCTTTGAGAGAATGTCTGTGAAGATTACAGTGGCCTGCTCTGATTAGGGTCCATATCTTTTCCTTATTCTGAATCTAGGTTTAGTTCAAGTTTGATGATTTTACTCCATTGTTCATTAAAAAAAGTGGCGATGATGAACCAATGTAGATAACCGGAGGTCAAGTTGGAAGAAGTAGCCACATGGGTGATTTTTTTTTAAATTAATTAATTGATACATGTCAACTGGTTAAGAACATTATTCATTAATGTCTGTTATAGCATCTATTAACAAACTGAGATTCCATGTCAATTAGCATCTAATTAATTTGAAGTAATGTAATAACATTTGTCTAAGACCGTGGGGAACCTTAATGTAATTTTAAAGAGAGTTAATGAAAAGAAAAAGAGTGCTTTTGAAAAAAATAAATAAACTGACTATTGGAAAAAGATTTATAAGCAACTACTTACATTAATAATTGCAACATATTTTGTCAAAATTCAACATGGAAGCAGCAAAGCTTACAACGGATATGAGGACTATTAGGGTACATTGCATTTAGGAAGGACAAGAAGCTAGGTTAATTAATGATGGTGTTAACACCATCATAGAGAGGGAGGATCTAAGTTCAGGAGACCAGGAAGTAGAAGCAGTTTGGGTAGAGATGAGAAATCATAAAAACAAGAAATCACTTGTGGGAGTGGTTTACAGGCCACCTAACATTAACCACACTGTAGGACGGGGTATAAAGGAAGAAATAATGGTAGCTTGTCAGAATGGTACAGTGATAATTATGGGGGATTTTAACATACATATAGACTGGAAAAATCAGATGGGCAGAGGTAGCCTAGATGAGGAGAATGTTTTCGGGATAATTTCTTGGAACAATACATTCTGGAGCTAACCAGAGAGCAGGCGATACTAGACTTGGTATTATGCAACGAGATAGGATTAATTAATGACCTCATAATTAAGGCACCCCTAGGTAGCTTCGATCATAATATGATTGAATTTTACATTCACTTTGAGGGAGAGAAGAGTGGGTCCAAGACTAGTATTTTAAACTTAAATAAGGGCAATTATGAGGGTATGAAAGCAGAGTGAGCTGGCAAATCAAGTTAAGTTTAGTTTAGTTTAGAGATACAGCACTGAAACAGGCCTTTCGGCCCACCGAGTCTGTGCCGACCATCAACCACCCATTTATACTAATCCTACACTAATTCCATATTCCTACCACATCCCCACCTGTCCCTATATTTCCCTACCACCTACCTATACTAGGGGCAATTTATAATGGCCAATTTACCTACCAACCTGCAAGTCTTTGGCATGTGGGAGGAAACCGGAGCACCTGGAGGAAACCCACGCAGACACAGGGAGAACTTGCAAACTCCACACAGGCAGTACCCAGAATTGAACCTGGGTCGCTGGAGCTGTGAGGCTGTGGTGCTAACCACTGTGCCACTGTGCCAGGATAGGTCAATAGAGATGCAGTGGTAGACATTTAAGGGGAAATTTCAGAACACACAGTATAGATACATTTCAACGAGAAAGAAAAATTCCAAGGGTGGGACCTGCCATCCGTGGTTAACTAAAACAGTTAAAGATAGTATCAAACTTAAAGAAAAAGCTTATAATTGTGCAAAGATGGGAGGCAGGTCAGAAGATTGGACAGAGTATAAAACACAGCAAAGAATGACTAAAAGATTGATAAGGAAGGTAAAATTAGAGTGCGAGAGAAAGCTAGCTAGAAATATCAAGACAGATAGTAAGAGTGTCTGTAGATATTTTAAAAAGAACAAAGTTAACAAAGTGAACGTTGGTACTATGGAAAGTGAGTCTGGGGAATTTATAATGGATAATAAGTAGATGACAGATGAATTGAACAGATATTTTGCATCAGTCTTCACTATTGAGGTTACAAGTAACATCCCAGTATTAGCTGTAAGTCAGGAAATGGAAGGGAGGGAGGAACCCAAGAAAATTACAAGCACCAGGGAAGTGGTACAGAACAAATTGTTGGAGCTGCGAGCTGACAAGTACCCGAGTCCTGATGGACCTCATCCTAGGCTGTTAAAAGAAGTGGCTAGTAAGATCGTTGATGCGTTAGTTTTAATTTTCCAAAATTCCCTAGATTCGGGGAAGCCTGTGTTAGATTGGAAAATAGCGAATGTAACTCCTTTATTCAAAAAGGGAGGGAGGCAGAAAGCGGGAAATTACAGGCCAGTTAGCTAAACATCTGTCTTCGGGAAAAATGTTCGAAGCTATTATTAAAGTAGTTATAGCAAGGCATTTAGAAAAATTCAATATAATCAGGCAGAGTCAACATTTGAAAGGGAAATCATGTTTAACCAATTTATTGGAGTTCTTCGAGGGAGTTACATGTGCTGTGCATAAAGGGGAACTGGTGGATGTATTGTGCTCAGATTTCCAGAAGGCATTTGATAAGGTGCCACATCAAAGGTTATTGCAGAAACTGAAAGCTCATGGTGTAGAGGGTAACATATTGGCATGGATAGAAGATTGGCTAGCTAACGAAACAGAGAGTAGGCATAAATGGGTCATTTTCTGGTTGGCAAGATGTAATGAGTGGTGTGTCACAGGGATGTGTGCTGGGGCCTCAACTTTTTACAATTCATATAAATGACTTAAATGAAGCGATCGAAGGTATGGTTGCTAAATTTGCTGATGACACAAAAATAGGTAGGAAAGTAACTTGTGAAGAGGACATAAGGGGACTACAAAGGGACATAGATAGGTTAAGTGAGTGGGCAAAGACCTGGCAAATGGAGTATAACGTGGGAAAGTGTGAAATTGTCCACGTTGGCAGGAAGAATAAAAAAGAAGCATGTTATCTAAATGGTAAGAGTTTGCAGAGCTCTGAGATGTGGATGCCCTAGTGCATGAATCGCAAAAGGTTAGTATGGAGGTACAGCACGTAATTAGGAAAGCTAATAGAATGTTATTGTTTATTGCGAGGGGAATTGAATACAAAAGTAGGGAGGTTATGCTTCAGCTGTACAGGTCATTGGTGAGACCACATCAGGAGTACTGTGTACAGTACTGGTCTCCTTATTTGAGGAAGGATGTAAATGCGTTGGAGGCAGTACAGTGAAGGTTTACTAGACTAATACCTGGAATGGGCGGGCTATCTTAGGAGGAAAGATTGGACAGGCTAGGTTTATATCCGCTGGAATTTAGAAGAGTAAGAGGAGACTTGATTGAAACATATAAGATCCTGAGGGGTCTTGACAGAGTGGAAAGGATGTTTCCCCTTGTGGGAGAACCTAGAACTCGGGGTTACTGTTAAAAATAAGGGGTCGCCCATTTAAGACAGAGATGAGAATTTTTTTTCTCTGAGGGTTGTGAACCTTTGAAATTCTCTTCCTCAAAAGGTGGTGGGAACAGAGTCTTTGAATATTTTTAAGACAGAGGCAGATAAATTCTTGATAAGCAAGGGGGTGGAAGGTTATCGGGGGTAGTTGGAGGTATGGAGTAATCAGTTCAGCCGTGAACTTATTGAATGGTGGAGCAGGCTCAAAGGGCCGAGTGGCCTACTCCTGCTCCTAATTCATACGTTCCTATGACTGTGCAATAACGGTAGATGGACCAAATTACTGTACTACACAGGCTTTTGCTCAGAATCTGTATTTATCAGTCAGGCAGGCAAGGTCATTTAATTTTATTTTATTTTGACACATATTACATTGCCTTTAAAGGTACATTCTTCCCATGTAAAAGTATTGGTAAACCTTTGCTTTTGCACGGAAGAGTTGAAGGAGCCATGTTCCATTTAAATCACAATAAGCCAAAGCGTCCATGTACATGCAAGCTGTTGTATTACTTTCACCATGTGCAGGCCCAGTGCTTACCCACCAGATTCTATTTACTGAAGGTTTTGTTGTAATGGAACAAAAAAAAAGTGATGAAATAACAGGTCTTGACATGGATTTGTGCTACTGTATCGCATGTTCTCAAAAAAACTTAGCCATTTTCTCACTAAGTGTTGGTTTAAATCCAGTAGGAAAGGAACTTCTGGACTTCATTTGAAACAGTTGCAGTTACTCAGCACATTAAATTAGTTTGCTCCACAAAAAATCTGTGGCTTAAAACCTTTTAGGACGTCTGAGAGTGAACTCAAGGGATATTTATACTCTTTGCGGACCGAAGGAGGAGTCATTGTTCTCGGGGCGAGCATGTTATAGGTGAAAGTGTCTGCGTTCAACATGTGAAATGAAAGTGCTTGAGGTTTTGGATTACTGACCGAATTCTTCTCAAACATGGGCATTTTGTTTCACTTTTCTTACTTCATCATTCTTATACATGTTGCAATTAGAAGCAGCATTATTATCTCAAAACAAGAGACTTGCTTTGCATTAAGATCAAAGTGGCTGTTTCATCAGAACTTCAATGATGTTTTTAAGTAGCTGCTCGATCATTTTCAACTTACACCAAGGAGAAAGAGAGCAGTACCAGTTGTTGTGTGTCCCATCCCACCAGGCCATTGAAAGTAAGTGTAATATGTCTGAGCAAAAATCACTGACTTTCAATTTTGACATTGATGCAGTGTTTTAAATCTGGCCCCTGCCTGGTGGCCTTCGGCTGTTAATAATTAAATACAGCCAGTATGAAAAATCATTTTAAAAAGGAGCACAGCGCAGCATTCCATATTGGTTATTGTCCCTGGAAAGTGAGGGTGCAAAACTGCATTTTATTTGGTCCATTAATCAAAGCTAATGCTCAGTTATTGGATATCGTATCATATTTAATTATTACCTGCTTTCTCCTCTATTTGTGTGACAAAAAAAACACAGACCCAAACAACTGTATATCGAGTAGGAATTCTTCTGCAGTCACAAGGTGGATATGACGAAGGCCATTTGGTCATCCCAGTTCCTTCAGTAAAAAGCAACACCATTCAATTTAATTATATTATTCTAAGAAAATCTGTATCTTTCATATCGTCTGAAGTATGGGAAGGTTGGCTGTCGCATAATGAATGGGGAAATAAGTCAAGTATTGACAGTTTAATTGGCCAGTATAGCAGTAGTACCAGGTGATGTAGATAAGAGCTAGTTTGCAGGATGGCTTATCGGGTTCCACCCAGAAGTCCTCATACTCTAGCCCTCTTCAGAACCCATCATATGATCAACTGGTTCATTGAACATACCCGGCTGATCCTGGTGGAAGTGAGGCCCACCTGACGTTCACAACACAGTTGGGGTTTGACCCCCAAAGCTGAGAAGGCTGAAAAGTGCTGGCAGGGGTGCTTAAAGCCTTGGGAGTGGAGGAAAAGGAGGGGTGATTTGGGGGGGGGGGGGGATTGTTGGTGTATATGGTCCAGACATAAAAAGGAAAATTGAAAGCATTGCTAAAGAAAACTGATGAAATGAACAATGTAATATAGTGGAATTGCACAGATTTCAGTAAATCCTTTTTATTGATGTTTGTTCTGCCACAAGATAGAAAAATGGAGGAAAGAAGTAAAGAAAGTGAGAAAGGTATAGGACAGAGGCAATGAGAAGGGTTGAAAGGGAAGAGGTAGGGAGAGAGAATAGAAAGAAGAGGTGAGGAGAGAAATAGGAAAAGAAAAGAGAGGCACACAGCGAGGGAGGGAGGAGAGGGGAGAAAGACAAAGGAGGTAACAGGAAGGGAAAAAGAAACATCTCCCTGACCTTTGTCCTAGTGTTACAGAAATAAGAATGTTAAATTGTTAGAGTTGATGTACTGTTAGAGAGCAGTAAAATCTATATTACAGATGTATTTAAGATTACCCTTGCTCTTTTGAATGAAGATTTGTGTCATTAGCTTGCCACCCTGCTGCTTTGTGTTAATCAACATTTATTTCACAAAAAGGGAATGAGATAGAGTGGGAAGAGAAATGATTTATATGCCATCGAGTATTTTTTTCTCTTCAAGGCCATTTTAAATGCCGACTCCCTAAATTCCTGGCAACCTTGCAACACCCTGCTAACTCCCCTGCTAACTCCTTTATTACAAGTACACATTGCAATTCAACCATTACACTTCCACCTTTCTTCCCCGAGGCTTAACCTTGGTGGTGATCTGCATCATGGGCCTTGGTGCTTCAACTGTGATTCTTATAAAACCAAAAGATAAAGTTCCAACCCTTTTAACTCATGCAGCAATCTCAGATCTCAATGGAAATTGCTGAGGTACCTGAATAAATAATAATACACTGCCGTTTCTACATTTACTAACAAAATCTTTTTTGCAGCACATCGATCATGTTCCAATAACTATCCCCTTCTTTTAATCTTCCTCACCTGCACATGTGCCAGATGGTGCTGTGCTGTGTGTTTGAAAACTAGAATTAACATAAAAGGCTCACAGAAGAATTTGCTAAATTATTGGGCAGTCCTTTCAACAAATTACCTATGATGCTGTTTATTAATTGTACCATGAATAAGATTCAGTCATTTCCTCTTATTGCCTAAGTTTCCTGTGCCTGATATTGTTGAAGTCTCTTCAGAAACCCCGGAAACAATTCTTCTACATATTGAAGCAAATGATCAGTTTTTTAACAATTGGCTGACATTATTTATTCAATGCAGTTTGCATCACTCTGTGCCACTCAGCAGAGTTCTGTGCCTTGTTTTTGGATGCTACTAAATATCCTGTCCCCAAACATGGCCATTATCTGCACGTTGTATGAATAATTTAACAGGCCTTTGCTTCAGCGAATCTTACTGGCAATCATACATTGGTGCTGAGCCCAGGTCTCCTCATACTGAGGAGCGAGGTAGTCATTCTGTGGTAAGTAGGAGACAGGTGCCATTCACAAATGGAGGCATGCTCATAGACATCTAAAGTTTATAAGATGGACGAAGTGGTGCTTAAGTGCATTAACATGCATACATCTGTTCACGATAAGCCAGTCAGTTTATATCCATACTGTGTGAGACACTATCAGCTGAGAGCCAAAAGCCACGATGCTGCATTACTTAATGCAGAAACCAACAGAACAAGTATCTGACTTGAAATGCAATTGAACATTACAGAGATAAATATAGGTTATGTTTATAAAATCCTTCACAGGACAAAATGGTTCTTGTGCTTCTGAGGCACAGAGCAATGCCGATCAGTTTTTAATTTAATTCTTTTTTCCTCCCCAGTAAAATCCAAACCGTCCTTTATCCCAGAAATTGAGATTTTATTTCCAGGGATAAATATGTTTGTTTAATATATGGTTTGCATAACTCTGAATCAATGGGAGAAATTTTAACTTAACCTGCCCATTGGGTAACTGACGAACAGCTGCAACTCTGGTTTTACACGCGGTCCAATTTGATTTCCTATTGAAGCCAGTGGAGAGCTGGGTTTAAAACGAGTGTTCCACCTGGTCCCATGGGCTTGCTGTCTGGCATTTTAGGTTACAATTAGGTTAAAGTTACCCCCAATTAATTTGATTCTTCTAGAATAATTCCAAGCTAGTCAGTGCCTCACTACAAGTCATTTTCCAGTCTGTGATCTTTGCGTTTAATTTCTTAACGACCCTCAATTTAATTTTGCGTCTAATGTAACTTTTTATTCAGTAATCTGATATAATCTCCTCTTTAATTAATTTTGTTTCTCACAGTCTTCTTGGAGATGTCTTTTACTGTTTCATAAGCTTTTTTTGGAACTTTTTTTTATTCCTTATTGTGATGAAACCCCTCATGCCAACTGGAAATATTAATTTCACCGTATGGAACTTTGCCTGAGACGTTTTTCTGGATATTGTTATAAATAACTTTGAAAAGAAAATAGAACTACCAGCAGCCAAGATGGAACCCATTTGCATGTGAAAAACTAAAGAATCAGCCTGGGGACAGAGATGATTACCGAGTCTAGCCAGAAAAATGGGGGTGCTCTCTGATGAATTACCTGGAATGGTTTTGTCAATGTTGGTTGTCAAAAGCCATTGACAATCATTGACTTTAAAAGAGCCAAACCCCTCCTACAAAGTATGTTTAAACAGCTTGAGAGGAGAACGTTGAATTTCAAAAAACCCTTCCAGAAACTTCTGTTTCAATACAAACAGGAGTCACATCACATGACTGTTTGAGCTACACTGGAGATTTGTGAGTGATGACTCAGAAGTCAGAGTAACTGAGGCCCAGGAAGAAAACAGCACCTCTCTCTCCCTCTCTCTCCCGTCTCCAGCAAAGTCCCAGGAAAGCCTTGGCTGCACCTAAACCTCAAATCTACAGATCCTCACAGTCAGTAACAAAGAGGACACGGATAAAGCTCCTCTTCGGCCTTCCAGAACCAGAGAAGCAAGCCCGAATTGTGCACGTGGCCCAGTGAGGACTTCAAGATTTAATTTCAGCTAAAGACACCAAGACTCAGTATTTAAACTCCATTTTTATGAAGGACTCTACTCCAGCCTCCCAACTCTGTTTTTCCCCTCTGTAACTTATTTGTGTGTGTGTGTGCCTCTTGTGTGATTGTGAGTGTGGATACGTCACGTATTTTCCTAATTTTAACAGGTTTAGAATGATAAGGTTAATAAACTTACATCTTTCTTGTTTAAACTCAAGAAAAGCAGCACAGTGGCGCAGTAGTTAGCACTGCAGCCTCACAGCTCCAGGGACCCGGGTTCAATGGCTACTGCCTGTGTGGAGTTTTCCAGGTTCTCCCTGTGACTGCGTGGGTTTTCACCGGGTGCTCTGGTTTCCTCCCACCGCCAAAGACTTGCAGGTGATAGATAAATTGGCCATTGTAAATTGCCCCTAGTGTAGGTAGGTAGTAGGGAATATGGGATTACTGTAGGGTTAGTATAAATGGGTGGTTGTTGGTCAGCACAGACTCGGTGGGCCGAAGGGCCTGTTTCAGTGTTGTATCTCTAAATAAATAAATAAATAAAAGCTGTCTCATTGCTTCATTTGTAATAATTTTCAAGGAACAGGGGCAAGTGCTCACTGAGGTGGTAAGCTAAATCACTGTGTTAAAAGAATAAACCCTGTTGCGGTCAAACCAGAGAAGGGGTGAAAGGAGAACCTGAGATCCCTTCCTCACCTGGTCGTAACATTATAGTATTTTTAATCTTTCTGCATAAATAACCTTTCTTTGTATTCTTTTTCCTGATGTCATATTCCTTCCAATAGGTTATAAGATTAGGTATGTTGTAGGTGAAATTCATCTTGGGCAGTCACGCAAAGTGCATGATAGTGCATTGACAGCCCATTTTACACTCTGCTGAATATTCTTTCCTATTGCCTCTACTGAATGTCAAACTGCCTATTTTATGCGACTGCCCAAGACGATTTCACTTCATTCGTTCGTAGGATGTGGGCATCGCTGGCTAGGCCAGCATTTATTGCCCATCCCTAATTGCCCTTCAGAAGGTAGTGGTGGTGAGCTGCCTTCTTGAACCGCTGCAGTCCTTGGGGTGTAGGTATACCCACAGTGCTGTTAGGAAGGGAGTTCCAGGATTTTGACCCAACAACAGTGAAGGAACTGTAATATAGTTCCAAGTCAGGATGGTGTGTGGCTTGGACAATTTGCAGGTAGTGGTGTTTCCATGCATCTGCTGCACTTGTCCTTCTAGGTGGTAGAAGTTGTGGGTTTGGAAGGAGCTGTCAAAAGATACTTGGTGAGTTGCTACAATGCATCTTGTATATGGTACACACTGCTGCTACTGTGCGTCGGTGATGGAGGAAGTGAATGTTGAAGGTTGTGGATGGGGTGCCAGTCAAGCAGGCTGTTTTGTCCTGAATGGTGTTCAATTTCTTGAGTGTTGTTGGAGCTGCACCCATCCAGGCAAGTGGAGAGTATTCCATCACACTCCCGACCTGTGCCTTGTAGATGGTGGACAGGCACTGGGGAGACAGGAGGTGAGTTACTCACCGCAGAAGCCTCTGACCCGCTGTTGTAGCCACAGCATTTATGTGCTGGTCCTGTTCATTTTCTGGTTAATGGTAACCCCCCAGGATTTTAATAGTGGGGGATTCAGCGATGGTAATGTCATTGAACATCAAGGGGAGATGTTTAGATTCTCTCTTGTTTGAGATGGTCATTGCCTGGCACTTCTGTGGCGCGAATGTTACTTGCCAATTATCAGCCAAGCCTGGATGTTGTCCAGGTCTTGCTGCATATGGGCTGCTTCAGTATCTGAGGAGTCGTGAATGGTGCTGAACATTGTGCAATCATCAGCGAACATCCCTATTTCTGATCTCCTGATGGAGGGAAGGTCATTGATGAAGCAGCTGAAGATGGTTGGGGTAGCTTCACCAGGCTGATGCCTCATTTTTAGGTATGCCTGGTACTGCTCCTGGCATGCCCTCCTGCACTCTTCATTGATCCAGGGTTGGTCCCTGGCTTGATAGTAATGGTAGAGTGGAGAATAGGAGAATATGCTTGGCCATGAGGTTACAGATTTTGGGTGAATACAATTCTGCTGTTGCTGATGGTCCACAGTGCCTCGTGGATGCCCAGTTTTGAGTTGCTAGATCTGTTCAAAATCTATTCCATTTAGCACGATGGTAGTGCCACACAACACGATGATGGGTACCCTCAATATGAAGACGGAACTTCATCTCCAGAAGGACTGTGCGGTGGTCACTCCTACCAATACTGTCATGGACAGATGCATCGGCGACAGGTAGATTGGCAAGGATGAGGTCAGGTAGGTTTTTCCCTCTTGTTGGTTCCCTCACCACCTGCCGCAGACCTAATCTAGAAGCTATGTCCTTTGTACAAAATGTACTCTTGGTGATGGACATTGAAGCTGCCCACCCAGAGTACATTTTGTGCCCTTGCTATCCCCAGTGCTTCTTCCAATTGGTGTTCAACATGGAGAAGCACTGATTCGTCAGCCGAGGGGGTGTGGTAGGTGGTAATCAGCAAGAGGTTTCCTTGCCCATATTTGACCTGATGCCATGTGACTTCATGGAGTCTGGAGTCAATGTTGAGGTCTCCCAGGGCAACTCCCTCCTGACTGTATACTACTGTGGGTCTGTCCTGCCGCTGGGATGAATTTCACCCTTTTTTTCTGTTTCTCACAACATAATGGAAGTTAATAATACTCATCGGGAACTTAGGCCTGTTTTTTCTGAGGTTGTCTCCAGCTCCACCTGGTCCACAAGGTAGCAAAAACATTTTTTAAAAACCTGTTTTTCGGGGCTTCCCTGTCCCAAATCCACCTGGTTGGTCTGGTGGGGAAGACACAACGTCTTCGACTGCAGGTCTCAGGTTAAAACTTCCATCAGGCATCAAGATGAAGAAGTTGGTGGGGCTGGGAGGGGAGAGTGTTTGTTGGGGTGAGCCTGGGCCAGCAGCAGTTTTGCTGTGGATCCAACTGGAGTAAAAACTTACTATTTGGTCGGCGGCTTTAAGCTGCAGAAGAACCCAAAAAATTGAACGGAGCATGCTCAATGAGGCCCAGTATTGCCCCCTTTGAAACATCTGCCCTATTAAAGTTGTCTTCAGCTGCACCTTGTTGTTAACACACTAAATATTTCAGAAAGCACCTTTCATCCAAAAGAATTTCACCTTAAAGCCCGAGCAGCATCCTATTTTCGTAGGGCCATATTTTTGCCTAATGTTAACATCTCGATGCACAAATATCATCAGCAGCAACAGCCTGGTTGAGAGGAATTTTCCTATCTTTCCCATTTCAAAGCCGTATCCTTGGTTGCTCAATGTTCCCTTTTCCTGCTGTCATCTTGAAGCTGATGTATTGAATTGTCTGTTGACAGCTAGATGGCATTTTGCAGGTTGCCTGTGCCTCATGCCCTGTGGTTTTAAGAATGCTTTGATTGGGTTCTGTCTGTCGATTTCCCTTTTCTTTTCTGCTAGTTACTGTTTCTACATCTATGTTTCTTTTTTACTGTTGTTCTGTGTTTTTGTTGTGCTGTCTCTCACTTGAGTGGATTTCAGTTGTGGAATATATCTCCAGTGCTGTGTACAGTAATTCAATCCAGCCCTTCTGGTTCGTGCACATCAGCAGAGACTGAATTGCTGACTTAAATCCATTGCCAAACATTTATTTTTCTTTATTTTATATGTTTTTTTAACTTTTACATTTGAGACTAACAAAAATTGCTCTGAACATGGAAGAGGCAGCATGACATAGATGAAAGGGGAGTGAAGCTGACAGTGATTTAGGTGAAGGTATACTGCATTGCACCGCATGTACAATGGAAATAACAGGGTCACATCAAGAGAATGGCACGAGTATATGCTGTTAATTTTATATTTAATTTACTTTTTTAGAATGCTATCTAATACAATAAGCTATAGTCGGTATAATATCCACATTTGCACTCATTTCAACAACAAATTCTCTTTCAACAATCATATGTTTGAATATCTAATTTCTTGATGTATTGAGAATTCTGTGTGATAATCAGGCTTGTATCTTTTTCCTAACCTTAGAGTTGCATGGAAATTCTTTCTGGGTGTTCTGATTCTCCATCTCAAGTCTTATTCAGCTGCCTGTTAGTTGCTAATGTTCAGGCTCAGATGACCACTTATGAGTCTTTCACTTTGCAATTCTTGTTTGATAAGATGTTAATCTACTGTGTGACCTTGAAGTCATTGGAGATGTGCTGTAGGATATCAGTCTTAAGGCAACAACAACCACCTACATTTATATAGCACCTTTAAGACGGCAACACAGCCATGTGAGCCGCATGGAAGATGGCAGGATCCCCAAAGACACATTGTACAGCGAGCTCGCCACTGGTATCAGACCCACCGGCCGTCCATGTCTCTGCTTTAAAGACGTCTGCAAACGCGACATGAAATCCTGTGACATTGATCACAAGTCGTGGGAGTCAGTTGCCAGCGTTCGCCAGAGCTGGCGGGCAGCCATAAAGGCAGGGCTAAAGTGTGGCGAGTCGAAGAGACTTAGTAGTTGGCAGGAAAAAAGACAGAGGCGCAAGGGGAGAGCCAACTATGTAACAGCCCCAACAAACAAATTTTTCTGCAGCACCTGTGGAAGAGCCTGTCACTCTAGAATTGGCCTTTATAGCCACTCCAGGCGCTGCTCCACACACCACTGACCACCTCCAGGCGCTTACCCATTGTCTCTCGAGATAAGGAGGCCAAAGATACATCCCAAGGAGCTTAACAACTGCATGATCAATACAATCATTTTTGCCACCAAGGTGTAGAAGGAGGTATCAGGATAGATGACCAAATGCTTCGCCAAAGAGGTAGATTTTAAGGAGCATCTTAAAGGAGGAGAGAAGAGAGAGAGGTAGAGAGGAAGAGAGGTTTAGGAAGGGAATTCCAGAGGTCAGGGCCAAGCTAGCTTATAATGGTTGGCAATGGTGGAGCAATTAAAATTGGGGATGTACAGGAGGCCAGAATTGGAAGAAGGTAGCAATCTTGAAGGCTTCTAGGGCAGGAGGAAATTACAGAGATAGTGAGGGGTGAGGACATGGAGGAATTTGAAAACAGGAATGAGGATTTTAAAA
Organism: Heterodontus francisci; assembly: GCF_036365525.1. Classification (NCBI taxonomy): domain Eukaryota; kingdom Metazoa; phylum Chordata; class Chondrichthyes; order Heterodontiformes; family Heterodontidae; genus Heterodontus; species Heterodontus francisci. The sequence continues at coordinate 93,659,828 of NC_090382.1, read as the reverse complement.
TTGAGGCATTGTCAGACCCGTGTAGGTCAGCAAGCACAGAGATAATTGGTGAATAAGACTTGACGAGAGTTAAGCTACGGGCAGTGGAGTTTTGGTTGAGCACAAGTTCATATAGGATGCAAGGGGGAGACGAATCAAGAGAGCATTGTAATAGTCAAGTCTATTCATGACAATGGCATGGATGAGGGTTTCAGTACCGATGAGCTGAGGCAGGTTCAGAGTTGGGCGATGTTACTGAGATAGAAGTAGGCAGTCTATTTTATGTGGTAAAAGACAGGCACTTTTACATTACTGGAAATTGTTTGTTGCATAAGGGTACTGTTTGTGCACAATTATTTCTCTTTTACTTTTGGTGTTGAGGACCAGTTTCTATAGGACAGTTTAATACAGAGACCTAGTGTGGACACACACAGGACAATTTGCTGCATGCACTTTAACAGAACAGGACATCTTAATCCAAAAGCAGATTTATAGCTCCATATTTTCAGGGGTCCAAAACCCACAAAGATGTGAAAGCACAAAATAGTGTTGGAAGCAGAAGCCATAATAGCTTTTAAAAGGGAAAATGGATAAATATTACATGGAATTTACAGAAACATGACATTCAGCCTATCTCATATATGACGATGTTTATGCTCCATGCGGGCAGCCTCCTACCCCTCTTCATCTAACCCTATTAGCATAACCTTCTATTCCTTTCTCCCTCATGTGTTTATCTGGCTTCCCCTTAAATGCATCTATGCTGTTCATCTCAACTATTCCTTGTGGTATCAAGTTCTACATTCTTCCCTTTCTTTGGGTGAAGAAATTTCTCCCAACTTCCCTATTGGATTTATGGGTGATTATCATATTTATGGTCCCAAGTTTTGGTCTCCCCTATGAGTGAAAATAATTTTGTACATCCACCATAATAGGCCCTTTCATATTCAAGACTTTTATCAGCTCAACCCTCAGCCTTCTCTTTTCAAACCCCAGCCTGTGCAATCTTTCATGATGGGCATAACCTGTCAGTTCTGATATCATATTTGTGAATTATTTTGCATTCTCCAGAGCCTCTATATTCTTTTTTTATAATATGGAGACCAGAACTATATAAATTATTACAAGTGCGATCTAACGAAGGATTACTTCTCAATATTTGAAAAAGGAAAATTTAAAAGAATGTGTGAGAAGAGTAGGGGCATGGGACTAAATGCCAGCTTGGGGCTGTGTTGTAGTATTCTCTGATTCTACAAAGAACTACTGGTTGCTTGCAACCTGGCCATTTATAATTTGTGTGCAGCCAACAACTAGAGAATGGGCATCACCAGTCTGCTGCACTATGTAAAATGTAAAAGTCTCTCTCGATGAGATAAAAGCTAAATACTGCGGATGCTGGAAAGCTGAAATAAAAACAAAAACAAGAAATGCTTTTCTTGTTTTTACCTCCAGATGAGATGTTCTGAGAGACTCTACTGGCTGTTAATATAGCTGGCCACTGATCCAGAATGACGTGGCAATCATTTCCTTCCACAAGATCAACTTCGATGAATAGTGTATCTTCATGGAGTACCAAAAGCAGATAACTGAATTGCATGTGTCACCTTGTCCTTGCTTGATAGTTAAATGTTTCTGTCATCTATTATTTACTCATAAAACATTATAGCCAGAAAATTGGGCTCCATAGTGCTGGTAGTTTTGGTGCTTTGGGTGCCATTTTAGAACCAAAATGACATTAGCACCACTTCCCCTCAGTTCTGGCACATCCCAAGCCAAATGCTATCTTGGGGTCATTAGCATAGACGTGAAGAAGGTGCACCGGTAGTATTCAGAGTGGCCCAGATTGTGGCGTCAGTTAACATCTAACACAGATTTGATTCCAACCCTGCTACTTTGGACATTGCCGCTCTACTTAATGCCCTCTCTTAAACATGCACACCTGAACATGTGCCCAGCAACACGAGGGTCTCCCCCACAAGTGCTATTTAAAGGGAACGAACTTGCAGATTAGTTACTGATTACTTTCTACTGGCTCTGTTTGAGTTTGTGCAAGTGCTGGGTGTTTGCTGAAGTCTGCAGAGAGTGGTACTGCACGTGGGGAAGACGTTCTTGTGACTGCAAGGGCTGTAAGCACACCACTTGGTTCCATTCATGCGGGCTATTGCAGCAGTTGCCCTTGGACAGCAGCATGAGAGGGAGATGATGCAGAGGCAGCAAATAAGAGGACAAGCTGCTCACAGTGGGAGAAGGAGGAAGGGAGCAAGGGCTCTCAGACGGATGCCTTATCCACCTAGGATCTTCCAGGCACACCTTTATTGCCATCACCTAAGCCAGGAACAGTGTGTTCAATGCCTGTGATTCACAAAGGCTCACATAGAACTCTGCCATCTCTTGGAAGCAGACTTGCAACTTCAGACCAAGGCAAGGACAGCACTGCCAGTGGCTGTGAAGGTGGTACTTTGTGCCAGGAGAGGGGACTTCATCGTCATCTTTCTGAACAGGGAAAAGCTGGCGGAGCCCGCATGTGGCTTTGCCAGGATAGTGGGCCTCCCCACTGTACAGGGTGCCATTGACTGCACACATGTGGCTTTGCAGATGTAGCATCACAATAGTGAGGTGTATCACAATGGCAAAGATTACCACTAACTCAATGTGCAGTTAGTGTGTGACTGCCCTCAGCACATCATGCTGGCGAATGTCCACTATCCTGGTAGCAGTCATGATGCGATCATTATTTTTTGTTATTTGTTCATGGAATACGGGCATCGCTGGCTAGGACAGCATTTATTGCCCATCCCTAATTGCCCTTGAGAAGGTGGTGGTGAGCTGCCTTCTTGAACTGCTACAGTCCATGTGGAGTCGGTACACCCAAAGTGCTGTTAGGAAAGAAGTTTCAGGATTTTGACCCAGCGACAGTGAAGGAACGATAATATAGTTCCAAGAAAGGATGATGTGTGGCTTGGAAGGGATCTTGCAGGTGGTGGTACTTCCATGCATCTGCTGCCCTTGTCCTTCTAGGTGGGAGAGGTCGCGGGTTTGGAAGGTGCTGTCGAAGGAGCCTGGGTGCGTTGCTGCAGTGCATCTTGTAGATGGTGCACACTGCTGCCACTGTGCATCGGTGGTGGAGCTCACTGTTCCATCAACCTTTCAGCCACAACATCACACTGGAGGTTGGCTGCTGAGTGACGCGGGTTAGCCACAAATTTCCCCCCTCTGCAACCTAACCACACATGGCCAGCATTTATATAATGAGAGCCGTGCTACCATGAGGAACATCATCGAGCAGATAATTGGGTGCGGCAGCACCGATTCTGCTGCCTCAGCCACTCTGGAGGAGCCCTATGGTATACACCACAGTGGGCATCAGTTTCTGGTGGTCTGTTCCATCCTCCACAACCTGATCATAATGAGGGCACAGCCCTTGCCACCAGGGATTCAGCAAGCAGCTCAGTAGGAGAAGAAGGAAAAGGAGGAGTAGCAGGAGGAGGAGGAGGCAGATGGATGAGGCAGCTGGAATATCCACATTTTGGATGTTCATGAGCACTTGACTTTGGTTCCCGTGAATACAATCCCAGATCCGCATTGGGCAGCAGTCCCACATCTTGCCATGCCTCCATTACAGAACATCGCAGAGACTTCTTCATCACAATCCTGAAATAAAAGCCACCTCAAAGCTATTCCATACCAACTTTGTCCAACAAAATATCCAGTATGCCAGGCAATACTCAACTAATCATTCTTGTGCATTTCTTTAGTGCCTATCTTGTAGGTACCTTTGCCTGTCCTAGTGTTCCTATGCAGTACTACCCCAGTAACTGCAGCATGGCTGGTGGAATACTGCTGACTTTCAATAGGGGAGACTACAGATGGCCCTGCAGGACGACCTTGAACAGCTCTTAGCTTAAAAGACCCGACTTTGGACTGCACCACCTCCCCATGGGAGGCAGCTGTCTGGGTTTGCTGGCTGACAGGCAACAGCAAGGACACTGGCAGAGTGGCAGTGGTGAGAGCGTGAATGCTGTCATTCTGAGAGCCGGTAGCAGATTCGTGCTCCATGGGGCCACTGCCACTTGCCCCCAGGTGTTGCTTCTACAGACAGAGTAACCTGCTGGAGCACAGATTGCTGGACTGCTGTGAGACCTTGCAAGCCCCTTAGGGCAGTGATTTACCAAGGCCTCCAGTGCTGCATCAGAGAAGTTTGGGGGGGCATGCTCTCTGACCTGTTGCGCCATTTGTCAAGATTCTTCCTGGTCTTTGACTTCACTTTCACCACTTCCAGCCCATGTTGAAGCAGAATGTACATCATCTTTAAGAGGTGAAGGTTGGCTTTAAGTAGTACAGGCTAGCTTTAAGTAATGCCAGCCTCGCATGAACTTGGGTCCTCTTCTGAGGTGTGCAGCCACTCAACTATGCATTCAGCCCTGGGCTGCATGCCACAATCATTATAATTAGCAGGCAGCACAAAGTTTGTGTGCTGCCTGCAGCACTTTGATCAAGCGCAAGTTAATTGTGCAACGCAATCCTTACATCCGACTTTAGGGAGTATCCAATTTTACCCCCTATATTTTATATTTTTAAAAAGTATTTCTGACATTCTTATGTTGTTCATTGCATCTGCATTTGAGATCTGAAGCTAAATGGCTTCCAGCTAAATGCACAGTCAAAAAAACAAAAAACTTTAAAAGGTTTGAATTTAATGGGATTTTTTTCTAAAAATACAAAAGCTTTTACTGAAAAAGGTAGGAGGTACAAAAAGAGAAATACAGTCTTGGAAGAGCAAAATGCTTTTGTTGAATAAGTGATAATAAGAGCGGGAAAGGAATTTTTTGGGGGAAAGCTACTCATCTAATGCTGCTTCTGTTAAATATGGCAATCTGTCAAATGAAAACTCCAAAATGATTTGTCAAATGTAACAGCTGGTGGAGAAATGCTCCATAACAATTGCAGCACTAATATCGCTGAAAGCTCTCCCTGTTTGACATTTATAAGAAGAATAACTGAAATATCTTTTCTTAACTGGCATTAATGTGACAGATATGTTTGCATTTATTAGATTAAGTTATTCCTCAAAGTAGGACAGTGTGAACTTTCCTTCCTACTTAACAGCAGGCTGCAAAAACATATTAATGGCTCACCATATAATTGTTAAGGTTGTTTGTGCAGATACTCAAATGTCTCAGTATAACCTGAAAATAGTCTTTGCTGCCAGTGACTGGTTCAGTAAAAGGGTATACAGAAGTAGGAGGTGTGTCAGGAAAGTGGCAGAAAGATACTTCAATTGCAAAACTGCATTAGTGACATGGCCAAGGTTCGTAGCTGCCATTTTTCTGCAGAGATTCTGGACCTTTCTCGTGCTATTCTTCCAAAGTGCAAAGGGGTGGAAAATCACAAGGCAAGTCAACCTGGTCTACTTTGGCATAGCATAACACTAGGTTGTAGAGTATTATTGACAAACTCCAGGAGGTAGATACCCTTTTCTTTGGCCTCCTTATCTCGAGAGACAATGGGTAAGCGCCTGGAGGTGGTCAGTGGTGTGTGGAGCATCACCTGGAGTGGCGATAAAGGCCAATTCTAGAGTGACAGGCTCTTCCACAGGTGCTGCAGAAAAATTTGATTGTTGGGGCTGTTACACAGTTGGCTCTTCCCTTGCGCCTCTGCCTTTTTTCCTGCCAACTGCTAAGTCTCTTCGACTCGCCACACTTTAGCCCCGTCTTTATGGCTGCCCGCCAGCTCTGGCGAACGCTGGCAACTGACTCCCACGACTTGTGATCAATGTCACAGGATTTCATGTTGCGTTTGCAGACGTCTTTAAAGCGGAGACATGGACGGCCGGTGGGTCTGATACCAGTGGCGAGCTCGCTGTACAATGCGTCCTTGGGGATCCTGCCATCTTCCATGCGGCTCACATGGCCAAGCCATCTCAAGCGCCGCTGACTCAGTAGTGTGTATAAGCTGGGGATGTTGGCCACCTCGAGGACTTCTGTGTTGGAGATACGGTCCTGCCACCTGATGCCAAGTATTCTCCGGAGGCAGCGAAGATGGAATGAATTGAGACGTCGCTCTTGGTTGACATACATTATCCAGGCCTCGCTGCCAAAGAGCAAGGTACTGAGGACACAGGCTTGATACACTCGGACTTTTGTGTTCCGTGTCAGTGCGCCATTTTCCCACATTCTCTTGGCCAGTCTGGACATAGCAGTGGAAGCCTTACCCATGCGCTTGTTGATTTCTGCATCTAGAGACAGGTTACTGGTGATAGTTGAGCCTAGGTAGGTGAACTCTTGAACCACTTCCAGAGCGTGGTCGCCAATATTGATGGATGGAGCATTTCTGACATCCTGCCCCATGATGTTCGTTTTCTTGAGGCTGATGGTTAGGCCAAATTCATTGCAGGCAGCCGCAAACCTGTCGATGAGACTCTGCAGGCACTCTTCAGTGTGAGATGTTAATGCAGCATCGTCAGCAAAGAGGAGTTCCCTGATGAGGACTTTCCGTACTTTGGTCTTAGCTCTTAGACGGGCAAGGTTGAACAACCTGCCCCCTGATCTTGTGTGGAGGAAAATTCCTTCTTCAGAGGACTTGAACGCATGTGAAAGCAGCAGGGAGAAGAAAATCCCAAAAAGTGTGGGTGCGAGAACACAGTCTTGTTTCACGCCACTCAGGGTAGGAAAGGGGTCTCATGAGGAGCCACCATGTTGAATTGTGCCTTTCGTATTGTCATGGAATGAGGTGATGATACTTAGTAGCTTTGGTGGGCATCCAATCTTTTCTACTGCTCACCTTTTCAGATGGAAAATAGTGATGGTGGGGAAACCAGAAAGAGAAGAAAAAGAAAATTAAAATGGATGAGGACAAGTGATTTACCATTCCCATAATCCCCAGTGTACCTTGCAGTACTTTAACCTAGCAATAAGTGTCTGAACATCTGGTACTCTGATCAAATAGTTTAGAAACTCAAATAGTCAGTATGCCAAACATTTTAAAACCAATCTGTTGGTACTTCACTGTCAGGTTAACACATTACAGGGTATAGGAGCTGCTGCGCTATAGTAATGATATATTTAAGCATCACTAATTAGGCTTCCTGGATTTTGCTATCTTTAGCAATATTATGGTTACGTCCTGATAAAAAACAGAGCTATGTTGTCAAGAAGCAGTTTGGTCAGATGCCTGGATCAGGATTTCTATCAACTGCTGATAAAAACAGCCAATTTGCAATTCTTTACACTGCTGCCTATTTAATCATTAGTTCAGCAGCTCAATTCAAACAAAACCAACAGGCAATGGTGAAATCAAGTTAAGTTTCTAAAATGTACTGCTGCTATCTTCTGTTAAAATGAGGAAGGTGAACATTAAAAGGAGAGATAGCTGGATCTTTATTTTACAGAACATTTGTTATGATAACTCACTATAGCCAAGTGGGTAAATGCACTGCCTGATGTTGTTCTAAACTAGGCAGACCAGAAGGTGCCAGGTTTATTTTCCTGGTCTGTGCTGAGTTATCTGATCTCACCCACTACCTGCAAGCTCCCCTCCAATTCACACACCATCCTGACTTGAAACTTTATTGCAGTTCCTTTATCGTTGCTGGGTCAAAATCCTGGAACTCCTTCCCTAACAGCACTGTGGGTGTACCTACACCATACAGTCTGCAGTGGTTCAAGGAGGTGGTGAGCCATCACTTTCTCAAGGGCAATTAGAGATGGGCAATAAATACCAGCGATGCCCACATCCCATGAATGAATAAACAAAAATGGGGTATCAGTTGGGATCCTTCAATTGATCACTTGCTCTTCGCAAGGGGAAGGGAGAGGGGGATCATAATTTTTCATTCCTAATCATTATGCAGTTGTGTAGCACCACACTTAACTGTATTTTCCCCACGTTTGCTATCGTGGCTCATATGTGAAGAAGGACCACTTGAATGAAGTACAAATGATGGCCAACAATAATAGAATGATACCTTAGATAATTGCTGCCCTTCAGGAGAGAAAAGGAGAAAACTGACAAAGTAAAAAGTGGAATAAAAACAGAAAGTGCTGGAAATACTCAGCAGGTCTGGCAGCATCTGTGCAGAGAGTAGCAGAGATAATGTTTCAGGTCAGTCACCTTTCATCAGATGTTCTGATGAAAGGTCACTGACCTGAAACGTTAACTCTGCTTCTCTCTCCACAGATGCTGCCAGAGCTGCTGAGTATTTCCAGCACTTTCTGTTTTTATTTCAGATTTCCAGCATCCACAGCTTTAATTTAAGAAAAAGTGGAGTTGGATCAAGAATTTTATACAATATATAAAGAACCAGGAAGGGCTTAGTTCATTGGAATTCCATGCAATGGGAGAAAGTGTTATGGAGAGAAGGCAAGACACTTCCCTAGAAAGAAGGAGCGACACAGGATAGGTCACAGCAGGTCTCTGCCTTGTGCCTTCCAATGGTCAATCACAGAAAAGTATTACTAGAAGCTGGTGAGACAAAACATTTCCTCACCCTATATGTCTGATGGACAACTTTGACTGAGTAAGAAATTTTGTCACAGGGTAGCAGGTTAGCGAAACAGACTCCCACCAAAAGAGCTGTGTCAATTAATTTCCCGAAAGAGGAAGTTCAAGAGTATTTGGTTATGGAAGGAATAGAGGTGGTCGTGATAAATTTAGGAAGCAATTTATTATCTGTGGAATGCAACTAGTCAGACTTGGAAACATAGTTTACAGTTTTAGACTGAAGTGTTTGTGGGATTACCTTCTGGGGCACATGAGAATTTTTACCTGTGTTGTTTTCTTGAAGGTTTTGTTGCATGTTTTCTCATCTCCTCAGGAGATTAGATGATTTGGAGAAAGTCCTCGACTGAGCAAATTACACTGTTTCGGGAAGGAATTAGCTTACTGGGCCAAATGGACGTTTGTTATTTCACACTTCCTCATGATCTTTCAATGCCACTCTTATTTACCAAATGCAGAATAGGGAGTTGATTATCCCTCTATCCCATATAAGCAAAGCTGAGCAAAAATACCTGTGGCCAGTCATTCATTTACTATCATGAAAGTGCTTTTCATGCTTGTTTTACTGAACTTTTTGCTTAAATTTCTGATAGTTTGTGAATTATCATGATCCATTCCTGGCACATTACTGTTTCTGCGCAACCACACTATACTTTTTTGACCAGTCAACTATTTACTCTCAAACATTTGACCTGCCATCACTTCGGCAAATAGAATCAGTACACTAATTGAATTACAACTGTACAAGCACTGAGAGAAACGTTGCAACGTTCTTGCAGTTGAACTGATTCAGTCAAAACAGTGAATGTGACCCAGAAACATATTGCATAGGGCACATTTGGAGTTATTTGATGGGAATGTTTTACTTTGGGGAGAGGGGAATGAAGCACATGACATAAATACATTGCAATACACCAAATGAGAACAAAATGGCTTATCCAAGCAACATGCTGGAGAGAAAACAACCTTACACTAGAGGTTGGGGAATAGAGTTCATTCATCTCAAATCTACAACTAAATTACTTCATTTAACATTGGCACAGAGTGTAATTTGCAAAATGCATATCATTTGAAGTGAAGCCACACTGCATAAAGTACATTGTGTGTGCAACTATTGATACAACTCATGAAAAACTAACCTTTTACTGATTTCAATGATCATAGGATCATACACCACAGAAAGTGGCCTATGCGGCTTTTTGAAAGAACTATCCATGGGCCCACTCCCCTGCTTTTTCCCTATAGCCCTGCAAATGTTTCCTTTTCATGCATTATTCCAATTCCCTTTTGAAAGTTGGCATTGAATCTACTTCCATTGCACTTTCATGCAGTGTATTTCAGATTATAACAACTCGCAGACTTAAATTTCTCCTCATCTCTCCTCTGCAGCCTCCACTACTCCCTCCTTCCCATCCAACACCGGTTCTTTTGCCAATTATATTTAACCTGTGTCCTCTTGTTATTAACTCTCCTGCCAATGGAAACAGTTCCTCCCTATATACTCATAATTTTGAACACTTCTATTAAATCCCCCCCTTAACTTTCTCTGCTCTAAAAAGAACAATCTCAGTTTTTCTAGTCTCTCCACATAACTGAAGTCTTCATCCTTGATACCATTCTAATAGCCTCTCCAAGGCTTTTCCATCCTTCCTAAAGTGTAATCCCCAGAATTGAACAAAATACACCACTTTAGCATTACTTCCTTGCTTTTGTCCGCAACTGCTTTGGTCGCTTTGAGAACATTGAAGTGTTACTTTAAAAGTTACTTTCTTTGTCATATTCCAGTGACATTCTGGTAACAAACTATTCATGATATCACCTTGTAATTTTTTTAATGAAGAACCGAAGGCATGCAGTTGGTGAACAGTTTGTCTGAGGGACAATTTTTAAAGTAATACCTTAATACTGTCAGCAACAGTGAGAGATCAGAACAGTTAATTTTGTTTGAAGATTTTTTTTAGACATCTAAAAGTCCATTTTGTTCCAGTGTTATCCATGCCTTCAGAGAAAACTGGGTGATAAATATTGAGGGCCTGCATTGCACAACTCTTGGCTCAGTAGTATCATTTTCAGAGTTCTGCATGCAGGTACTGTCCTGTCGCTCTCATCTGCAGAAAGATGCACTCCACAGGAACACCTAAAGAAGTGAAAAATACATTAAAAATATATCATCTTATTGCACACTGCTTTATTTTATGCTCACAAAACCAAATAACTATGTATTTTGGGTATATCTCTGCATGGCTTGGTTATACAAAATAATTTCTTTGCAGCTCCTGGGCATAGTCAGTTGTTGTAATCTGCCAGGCAAGCATGGCCTTGGGCTACTGAGCTGGGATTGTCAGTCTAACCCTACTGGGGCACTTTACCAAGTAGCTGTTAGAGGGCTCAGAACATGTTAATACGCTGGTGACTGCAGGTTGATTCTAATCTCTGTCAGGATTGGAATATTCAGTCAGAGGAGATGTATGATTAATGGGTTGCTTTTGTGGCGTGGAGTCACTTGATGACGTAAGTATATACTGTAGAATAAAAAGGCAATACTCACAGGATGGAATAGCTGCTCGGTCTAATATTCTTAGTGTAGTACAAACCATTTCACATTTCTAAAAATTGTTGCTTGCAAAATGGACCATGATTGGTAATGTTTACTTTGATTTTCCAAGTAGAAAAACAATGGAGCAGATGTATGTGTGCATGTTTTCTTCTTCCCAACGCCAAAATAAAACAAGATTTTCCCATTGGATAACTCCAAATGTGCCCTATACATGATAGTTTTGGGTAGGGTAGCCACTGGCAGAGGTCAGAAGTACCAAATACAGACCTCGCCCCCACCCCCCCACCAACCACCAACCCCCACACATGCACACACGCAAAGATGGCTTCGAGTTTAAGGCCCGCTGATATGATTAATTAAACTGAGCACGGAGCCAGATGCACTGAAATCTGGACTGTCCGGTACAAAACTGGACGAATGACCACCCTAATTTGGGTCACATCTAATGTTTTGACAGAATCACTCTCATAGCATGAATGTTGCAATATTCCTCCCAGTGTTTCACCCATTCAATAGGTGCAATGAATCAATTTGCTGAAGTGATTCCAGGTCAGATTTTTAATGTGAATAAATAGTTGACTGGTCCCATTTATAGATGGTATGGTGGCATACAAAAAACACACTTAGTTTGGGTCTTCATCAACAGATGGAAAATCATGGGCAATGTGCACACGATTTTGCAATGTGCATTGGAAAGGTTGTACCCTGCTTACATTTAATTAGGTAGTTTTTCCTTAGGTACAACACCACCATCACTGCCACCACCATCAAAATATATACTTATATTTGCCTTTAAAGTAATAAAACATCCCGAGGCCCTTCACAGGAGCAAATAAAACAAAATTTGATACTGAGCCACATAAGGAGATGTTAGGCCAGATGACTTGGTCAATGCTTGGTTTTAAGAAGTGAATTCCAGAGCATGGAGCCTAGGAGACTGAAGGCATGGCCATTAATGGTGGAGTGATTAAAATTGGAATTGCTCTTGAGGCCAGAATTAGAGGAGCACCGGTATCTCAGAGGGTTGTGGAGCTGGAGGAGGTTACAAGGATTGGCAAAGCCAAGGAGGGATTTGAAAACAAGGATGAGAATTTTAAAATCAAGATGTTGCTTGACCAGGAGACAATGTAGGTTAGCAAACATAGGGGTGATAGGTGAACGGGACTTTGTGCAAATTAGGACACAGGCAATAGACTTTTGGATGACATCAATTTTACATAGGGTAGAATGTGGGAAACCAGCCAGAATTGCATTGGAATAGTCAAGTCTAGAGGTAACAAAGGCATTAATAAGGGTTTCAGCAGCAGATGAGCTGATGTAGGGCCATGTTACGAAGGTGGAAATAGGCAGTCTTAGTGATGGCGCAGATATGTGGTCAGAAGCTCACCTCACGGTCAAATATGACACCAAGTTTGCAAACAGTCTGCTGTAGTCTCAGACAGTTGCTAGGGAGAAGGATAGAGTCAGTAGCTAGGGAATGGATTTGGAGCCGGGACCGAAAACAATGACTTCAGTCTTCCCAATAGTTAATTGGAGGACATTTCTGCTCATCCAGTACTGGATGTCATATAAGCAGTCCACTGTTTAAGCAAAAGTGGAGGAGTCAAGAGAGGTGTTGGTGAGGTACAGCTAGGTGTCATGAGCACACATGTGAAAACTAATGCTGTGCTTTTGGATGATGTCACCAAGCGGCAGCATGTAGATGATAAATAGGATGGAGCCAAGGATAAATCCTTGGGGGACACCAGAGGTAATGGTGCAGGAGCAGGAAGAGGAGCCACTGCAAGTGATGCTCTGGTTATAATTAGATAAGAATGGAACTCGGTGAGAGCAGTCCTGCCCAGCTGGATGATGATGCACAGGTGTTGGGAGGATGGTGAGGTCAACCATGTCAATGGATGCCGACAGGTTGAGAAGACAAGGAGGGATAATTTACCTTTGGCACAATCACATTGTATGTCATTTGTGACTTTGGTAAGAGCTGTTTCGGTGCTGTAGCAGGGACAGAAAACTAATTAGAGCGATTCAAACATGGAGTTCTGGGAAAGATGGACACAGATTTGGAAGGCGACTACATGTTCAAGGACTTTGGAGAGGAAAGGGAGGTTGGAGATGGGGCAGTAAGTTTCAAGGATATTGGGGACAAGGGTTGTCTTTTGAGGAGAGGGGTTATGATGGCAAACTTGGTTTATTAACAGCTGTGTTGGTAAGAGTATTAACTATAGTCACTCTTTCAGTTTGGTAACAATTAGTTAATAGATTATCAGTAAAAGACTAGAGACAGAACAGAAAGTTTGGCGATGATACTTCGGCAGGCTTTCAGTATATTAATGATTAGTTAATATTGGTTCCATCCCAGCATACACTTAGAAATATGTTTAGTAATATTTATTTTGGTGGAAACATATGCATGTTTGATTCAACAGTGGCTCTATTGCCATCAAGTATGTGAATACTAGACATGCATTTGGTTTGGTAAAAAATTGTTGATGTTTTATTGACAGTACACTGGATATATACCTATATACCTATTGGTAATAATTAGCTGGTAGTTTGACATATGTATTTTGTATTATTCAGACTTTTCCTTCTCAATAGTGAAACTCATCAGAAATGTCAGGCAGCCTCATTACCAGCAAGGTGGTTCGGTACTAAGGTCCTGCAGTAGCATTGTGTACGATTAGAATTTGAACATTTAGCGCAGCTGGAACTAGTGTTTATATTGTGTTGGTCACATCCTCAGGAGATCCCAAAACATTTCACAGCCAATTAACTGTTTTGAAGTGTATGCACTGTTGTTATATAGGGCAATACAACAATGAATTTATACCGATCAAGGTCCCACAAACATCAGTGAACTAAATGACCAGTTAATTTGTTCTTGGTGATGTGGATTGAACAACAAATTTTACTTATATAGCACTGTTAGCACAGAAAATGTGCCAACCTGCTTCACAGAAGCATAATCAGGCAAAAGGGGATGCGGAACAAAAAAGATATTATAAGAGATGACCAAAAGCTTACATAAAGAGTGGGTTTTAGACAAGGATTGGAGGTGGAGAAACAAGAGATTTAGGAAGGTAATTCCAGAGTGTAGGGCTTCGAAAGCTGAAGGCATGTTACAATTGATAAGGCAAAGAGCTTTCGGGATGCACAAGAGGCCAGGGTTCAAGGAATGTAGGGTCCTGGAGGAGGGGGTTGTAGAGCTGGAGGAGGTTATAGAGATAGGAAGAGGCAAGGCAATGAAAGGATTTGAGCACAAGGATGATAATATTAAATTCGAATTGTTGGTGGACCTAGAGCCAATGTAGCACAGAGATGATGGGTGAGTAAGACTCAGTGCAGATTAGGATATGGCAGCAAAGTTTTGGCTGAACTGAAGTTAATGCTGTTTGGAGGATTGGAGGCCAGCTAGGAGAACATTGGAGTAATTGAAATTGTAAATAACAAAAGTTTAGATATGGTTTCAGCAGCAGAGGGGCTGAGGCAAGGGCTGAGATTGGTGATGTTAGGGAGGTGGAAGTAGCATGTTTTGTGCTAGAGAGGATAAGGAGTTGGAAGCTCAGAGTTGGAAAGGGTATGAAGTTTGTGGCAGGGACCAAAATCGATGGCTTTGGTTTTCACAATGTTTAACTAAAGCAAATTACAGTTTATCAAAGACTGGATGTTGAACAAGCAGTTTCAGAGCAGAAGGAAAGTGAAGGTGTCAAAATAGGTGGTGGAGTATGTATGTTGAAGCTGACTACAAATCTTCAGACTATGGCTGGGATTATATGCTCTCCTCCACAATGAGTTTGGAGGCAGGGAGAGCATAAAAGCAGTGGGGATGATGGCGGGAGTGGGGGCGGGGGGTGGGGGGGATTCCTGCCACCAACTCGCCTTCTCCAAAATTTGTCTTAGGTGGGAAGGCCTTCCCGCCCCGCCGTCAATTGAGGCCCTTAACTGGGCAATTAATCCCCAATTTTCTAGCTGTGCAGCCGGCGGTCCTGTCGCTACAAGAGACGGCCAGCATGAAAACCTATGCGGGCTGCTTCAGGTTCGGGGGGTAGGGGGGGGTGCGGTGCTCCTTTGTTAAAAGTCACTTAGTGCCTAAACGAGGGACCTGGCACCGGGAAGGGGGGGGGCACCTGATGACAGCAACCCCCCTCACCCTTGCTTGTGATCCCCCTACACCCTCTCCTCCATGAACCCCACCCCGCGAGACCCCTCCCGCCCTGACCTACCCATAGCCTGGGTCTAGTGCCGCTCCTGGGCCTCGGGTAGGTGCTGCTCTGGCAACAGCCACGACCACAGTGACGCTGCTCAGTAGAAGAGCTTTCAGCCTCTGATTGGCCGGCAGCTTTCTGAGGGTAGGACTTCTGGTGCCGGGGTCCTTGATCCTGTGGAAGGCCCGTCACTGTCCACTTAAGTGCCTGATCGGCACTAGATTCAGCGGAGAAGTGCCAATGAGGGGTTCTCAGGACATCACCATCATAAAAATCCTGGCCTACATCTCCAAGGGGCAACATGCAGCTGAGGAAGAGGAGAGAGCCAATGATAGATTCTTGGGGGGCTCCAGAGGTACCAGTGTGGGGGCAGGAAGACAAATGATTGCTGGAGATGCCCTGGCTACAATCAGTCTATTAAGAGAGGAACTAAGTGAGGGAAGCCCCAATGAGCTGTACAGTGGTGGAGAGACATTGGGGAAGGTTGGTGTAATCAACTGTGTCAAAAGCTGCAGTAAGGACAAGGGGTGAGGGATGCTAGTGCATGATGCTCAGTCACAGAGGATGTCATAGGGTTGTTTCAGTGCTGTGGCCTTTTTGGTGAGATTTTGCAGAAAAGATGGGCAGGGCCTTGGGAGGCCACAACACGTTCAAAAACTTTAGAGAGGAAACATAGGTTAGAGATTGTGTGATGGTTTGCAAAGACAAAGGGGGAGAGGATGGATTGAGAGATAAATATTGGCTAGGAGACTAGGAGAACATTCCTACTTTTCTTTGAATAGTGCCATGGGATCTTTTATGTTCACCTGAATAGACGAGCAGGCCTCAACTGAATATCTGAAAGTTGACACCATGAGCAGTGCAGCATTCCCTCAGTACGGCTCGAAACTATCAAGTCCCTGATGAGGAACTTGAACCCATGATCATCTTACTCAATGGCAAGAGTGAGCCATGCTAACTGTTTTCTGAGATCTGTATATTAGCAGAGGCATTGCACATTTATTTTAAAACAAAAGACTGCGGATGCTGGAAATCTGCAATAAAAACAGAAAATGCTGGAAATACCCAGCAAGTCTGGCATCATCTGTGGAGAAGCAGAGTGAACGTTTCAGGTCGATTACTTTTTCTTTTAAGTAATTTAACACCACCATGAAAATATTAATTTTAGATGAACTCACTAAGGTTTTGTGTGGTCGTGTCCCACAGCATAATTTCAGATCTTACCACAGTTACTTGTTTAGTTTACTTGAAACTTAAGGTATTGTTACGACTAGGTGAGAAAGGTGTCTAGAGGTTCCCACTCAGCCTTCACCTGGTCTTACCGTAACAGGGTTTAATTTTAAACACACCATGTTTTTAGCTCCCCTTTGGTGAATCCTTGTTCACTGCTTTCCAATTCTAAGGCAAAGAAATCAGCACACAGGCTTTCTTAGGTTTAAAGAAGAAAAGTTGAAATTTATTAATCTTAAACTTAAACTCTAATTCGGTTAACACCTACGGATAAATGACACACACACGCTAGCATGCATACACGATATACACATGCAAATAGAGACAGAAAAGAGCAGAAGAAAAATAAAGTGGAAAAGTTTGAGACAATATCTGAAGAGTTTTTGTTATGGTTCTTCG
The DNA here is from genome assembly GCF_036365525.1 of Heterodontus francisci. NCBI lineage: Eukaryota > Metazoa > Chordata > Chondrichthyes > Heterodontiformes > Heterodontidae > Heterodontus > Heterodontus francisci. The sequence goes on along the minus strand of NC_090382.1, from coordinate 93,642,962 downwards.
AGCTCACTGTCAAGTTCTTGATTGTAGGTAGATCTTGCTTTTTGTTGGGGCCCAGGATTCTTGAGCCTTGTTCACTGTAGGAGAGTTTTCTCCCTTGGGGTTCATGTGTCTTCAGTGGATTCAGAGGCTTGTGAGAAAGAGATGGGAGCAGGCAGGAGAGATCTTATCAGTTCAGGAGCAAACAGACACTCTGTGTTCAAACGTTCTGTGGCCAGTTCAGAACAAAACCCTGGAACAGCCAGGTAGTCATGTGACCAGCTGGTCTAACCAGTTCTGGCCCTTGTGGATTGTATCCTCCTTAGCAGACCCTGGAAAGCACTTCCTCACCTTCGATGTCTGTTAGTATGTAAATGTTTTTTCCAGCCACGGCTGATCTCTTTAACAAGTCATTTCCTCACTCCAACAACAGTTAAAAATCAATGTTCATGACAAAATTGATGTGCCTCATTCTTGGCAGGTGGGGGCCTAGCTTGACAGTATGAATGAAATGAATGCACGTTTCACAAAGTTCAAAATCAAAAGCCAGACTAGTATTCCACATTTTGTAAGCATCTTTCTGTTCGGAAGGAAACTCAACCATGGCTAAATTTGTGAATAAGACTGTATGCAGTGGTTGTGGTGAGCTGGTCAAATTTCCTACACTGTGATCTAAATGAAGCAGATTTATGACTAGGTCTTTTTTATAGGGAGGGGTGAAATAGAATCTGCTCTTCATTGACATCTTTGTTAATGATATTCCTTTCGTTAGAAGGCGGAGAATGTATTCAGAATGGGCACAATGACTCAGCTTCATTTGATCGCCTTTTCAGCATGTTTCATCCTCCAGATCACTTCTAAATTCCCATTAATCTGACTTCACAATTATATCATTTTGTGGGAAAACCCATTCTGAATCTTAATCCAAAGTTAAGAGGCTTTGAGGGTGGTAGTTTAATGCCAAAGATGTTGGGTATTAAAAATATCCTTTACTTATCTCAGAGAACTAGATAGGAACGTTTAATGCAATGTAAAATTCTTTTCTTCCCTCTGTGCAGCTCTTACCATTTGTAACCAGCTGACTGGGGTTTTCTTTAGTAGTGATATCTTAATATACATTTAATGGAATCAAGGGATATGGGGATAGGGTGGGAAAGTGGAGTTGAGGTTGAAGATTAACCATGATCTTATAGACTGGTGAAGCAGATTCGGGAGGCTGCAGGGCCTCTTTTTATTTCTTGTGTTATTATGCCTATTATAGATATTAGACATTTTCAACAGGTAGACTTACTGGATTAGCCAATAGGTAGGAAGTCTTAAATGTTGCCTGCAAGCAAATCTATCCTTTTAACATTACAGGAAACTAATAATAAACAGAAAATAAAAACAGAAAATGCTGGAAATACTCAGCTTGTCTGGCAGCATCTTTGGAAAAAGAAACAGAGTTAACATTTCAGATCAGTGACCTTTCATCAGAATTTAACATAGGTTATGTAACAAAGTAAGGAGAGAGTAAGTGCCGTCAAAAACCATACTGGATATATTCCCAGCTCATTCTTAATTCTTAATAATAAGTACATTGTACCTAATTCCTTACACACACCCAGTTCAGCTAAGGCTGGGTTTTACTGCACAGCAAAATGCTAATATGCCTTCACCCCAACCTCAGAATAATCTGACCACCAATGTAATAGCTTTTCTACACATACAAATGTCCTAATGGCTTCTGTTATTGAGACTACCAAACTAATGCTGGTTTGTGCTGACTGTGAGTAGTTTGGTGCTATGAATTTGGGGAATGGAAATATTCAAATTGACTTCACTTTAGAATTTGACGGTCAGTGTAGAGAGGGAAAGTAGAATTTCATCTCATCATTCTCGGCTGGATTTTAACTCGGGTGCTAGCGGTGAAAGGACAATGCTATAACTGACTCTACCACTCAATCCTCCTATTTAGTCAATATTAGCTATGTGTCTCCATCTAATTATTTCTTCTTCATGTTTTTCTTTTGATTACCATAAGGTAATTTCAGTTGCACCATGGGTTTACTTGACATTTTCAAAGATCAGGGAGCACTCAAACAACCTTTTCATAAATCTCCCTGGCGGTGGGGTCTAGTCAGTAATTGATATGTAAGCATAAACAATAGAAGAACACCAGAGTATCTGAGACCTGCCTGAGTCGTGCTGTCAAATTTAAAGCTCTGATAACTATACAAGAGTAGATGATGTGCTCTTTAAAGATCCACTCTTTCTTTTCATTAACTATTAACTGCCCAGTTCTAGTCAAGCAGATGTTCTCAGAATGATGCCGTGCCAGGGTTGCTATGAAGTTATCTCCAGGGTTATTTTACTTTCCCTGTTTATTACTACCAAGAACAATGATTTTCTCCCAAAATCCTTCATTTGATCTTGTACCCATTTCTATCACAAAATGCTTAAATGTTGGGAAATGTTGTTTGAGCAAAAAGGTGGACAGCAATATAAAAAGACATAAAGAATTTTGCAATCCTGGCAATATATTTTTTTCAAGTTTGGGTGCATAACATTAAATTACATTGGTCCTTGTTTTCTTTTTAATCACCAAAACTAAATTTTTGATCATCCAGAAACAATGCTCGTAATTCTGTAGCTACAAGTCTTGGTTTTAAGTTCTGCAAATATGTAATTCTTTGGAAATGATTGGTAAGTGTCTCCAACTGCTTGAACTCGGGGTCAGGATTTCCCTGCTTGAGGGGTAGCTGGAGTCACTGCAGAGCATCAGGGAGGATGAGAGTTTCCTGGATCATATATTCCAGGAGGTGGTCACCCTACAAGTAAGGAGAGTTCAGGATGGCCTCTTGGCAGAGTAGGAAGAGGCAGGAAGTGCAGGAGTCTTCAGGGTGTGTGCCACTCTCAAACTGGTACTCAGCCTTGGAGACTGCTGAGAGTGATGACACCTTGAAGGAGTGCAGTCCAGACCATGGCACCAATGGGCAAGGGACTGCACAGGAGCAAACAGCAAAGTGTAGAAATACAGTTATTATAGGAGATTCCATAGTTAGGGGGACAGCAGGCGTTACTGTAACCATCATCGTGGGTCCCACATGGTGTGTTGCCTCCTTATGCCAAAGTAAAGGATATCACAGAGAGGGTTCAGGATATTCTGCAAGGGGACGAAAGTGAACCAGAAGCTGTGGTATACGACAATATCAATGACATAGAGACAGCAGGTATTGAGGTCCTACAGACAGACTTTCAGGAGCTGTGAAGTTAAAAAGTAGGACCTCGAAGGTAGAAATCTCTGGATTACTCCCAGTGACAAACACTGGCAAGAGTAGAAATAGGAAGATACAGAGGATCAATGTGTGGCTTGAGGCATGCTGCAGGAGGGAGGGCTTCAGATTCTTGGGCATTGGGACCAGTTCTGGAGCAGAAGGTACCTACTCAAAAGGGACAGGTTGCACCTCAACAGGACTGGGACCAATGTCCTCATGGGGAGGCCTACTAGTGTGGTTGGGGAGGGTTTAAAATAAATTGGCAGGGGGATGGATGCAAGCATGTAGAAATAGAAAAGAGGAAGAAGGTGCATAAAGGAGTGAGAGTGTCAGAAGTAAAGAAGGAAATGGTACTACATTAGATAGGACCAGACCAGGAAGGACTACAAGGAATACAAAGGGAGGTTTAGAATGCATGTATGTAAACGCACAAAGTGTGATCAATAAAATTGGTGAGCCAAAAGCACAAATAGCAGTGTGAGAATAGAATGTAGTGGCAATAACAGAAACATGGCTTAAAATAATGAGGACTGCGTGATTAATATTCAAGGATACAAAGTGCTCAGAAAAGATAGGGAAGGAAAAAAGAGAGATGGGGTGGCAGTACTGATTAGGGAAGACATTGTAGTGTTGGAAGGAGATGATATGCTTGAGGGGTCAAGGACAGAATCCATTTGGTTAGAATTGAGAAGCAAAAAGGGTGTGATCATGCTACTGGGGGTATTCTATAGTCTTCCAAATAGTGAGAGAGAGATAGAGAGATGCAGGGAAATCACAGATGTGCAAGAAATATAGAGTGGTAATGTTGGGGGACTTTAATTGCCCAAATATTGATTGGGATAATGCTAGAGTAAAGGGTAGAGTAAGAAGGGGGAGGAATTTCTGAAATGTGTTCTGGAGGACTTCCTTGAACAGTATTTTCTTAGTCCAATTAGGAAGGAGGCATTGATGGATCTGGTGCTGGGCATGAGGTGAGCCAAGTGGACCAAGTGTCTATGGGGGAACACTTGGGTAAGAGTGATCATCGTATCATAAGGTTTAGATTAGTAATGGAGAAGCACAAGGAACAATTGTTTTTGTTTTAGAGATACAGCACTGAAACAGGCCCTTCGGCCCACCGAATCTATGCCGACCATCAACCACCCATTTATACTAATCCTACACTAATCCCATATTCCTACCAAATCCCCACCTGTCCCTATATTTCCCTACCACCTACCTATACTAGGGACAATTTATAATGGCCAATTTACCTACCAACCTGCAAGTCTTTTGGCTTGTGGGAGGAAACCGGAGCACCCGGAGAAAACCCACACAGACACAGGGAGAACTTGCAAACTCCACACAGGCGGTACCCAGAATTGAACCCAGGTCACTGGAGCTGTGAGGCTGCAGTGCTAACTACTGCGCCACTGTGCCGCCTATCTAAAGTATAACTTCTAAATTAGAAAAGGCTAACTTCAATGGGATGGGAGAAGATCTGGCCAGAATAAAATGGAATCAAAGACTGACAGGAAAAATGGTAACGGAACAATGGGTGATCTTTCAGGAGAAGATATTTCAGATACCGGTTGTGTACATTCCAACAAGAGCAAAAGATAGGAGAAGTAAAGTCAGGGCTCATTGGATGATAAGGGAGAGAGAGAATATGATGTAATAAAAAAAGGGCGTGTATGATGCATATCAGGTGAATACTTTAAGCGAGAACCAGGCCAAATATAATAAGTTGAAAGGGGAATTGAAGAGGAAAATATGACTGGCAAAGAGAGAATATGCGAACAGAATGGCAGTTAACATAAAAAGGAAGACAAAAATCTTCTACCAGCATGTAACCAGGTAGTAAGAGGTGGGATGAGGCCGATTAGGGACAAAGAGAGTTATATATGCATTGTGGTGCAGGGCAAGGTTAGACTACTTAATGAGTGCTTTGCATTGGTGTTTACTAAGGAAGAGATGCTGACAAAATATCTGTAGAGGCTAAGGTGGTAGAGGTAATGAATAGGGTGAAAACTGATAGCCAGGAAGTACTGGAAAGTCTGGCTGTGCTTAGATTGGATAAGTCACCTGCTCAGTTGACTTGCATCCCAGGTTGCTAAAGGAAGAAAGGAAGTGAAAGTGGAGATAGTGGAAGGGTTTGCCATAATCTTCCAATTTTCCCTAGATATGGGGAGGTGCCAGATGATTGAAGGGTGGCAAATGTGACATTCTTATTCAAGAAAGGGTGTAAGAACATTCCTTGTAACTATGAGCTGGTCAGTTTAACATCAGTGACGGGTATGTTTTTTGAAACAATAGTCAGGGAAAAAATCAACAGGCACTTGGAGAGGTTTAAGTTAATTAATGAGAGCCAGCACAGATTTGTAAAAGTCAGATCTAATTAGAATCAAAATTCTAATTGAATTTTTTGATGAAACAACAGAGAAGTTTGATTGATGAAGGGAATATGGTGGATGTTGTCTATATGGATTTTAAGAAAATGTTTGACAAAGTACCACATAAAAGGTTGGTTAACAAAACTGAGGCTCATGAAATAGGAGGATCAGTGTCAGCTTTGATAAAATAAAAATTAGTTTAAGGACAGAAAGCAGCGAGACATGGTAAATGGTTATTTTTTCAGACTGGAGGATGGTAGACAGTGGTGATGCCTAAGGTTGTGTGCTCGGACCACTGCTTTTTTAAATATATATAAATGACTTGGATATTGGAATACAGAATAAAATTTCAAAATTTGTCAATGATCCCAAACTTGGAGATGTGGCAAAGAGTGAGGATGATACCAATCGACTGCAACAGGACATAGATAGGCTAGCAAAATGGACTTTAATACAGAGAAGTGTGAGGTGATGCATTTTGGCAGAACTGATGAAGAGGCAATATAGAATTAATGGCACAGTTCTAAAGAGTGTGAAGGGACAGATAGACCTGAGGGTTCATGTGCATAGATCTTTGAAGGTGGCAGGAAATATTGGGAGAGCAGTTAGCAAAGCTTGTGGGATCTTGGGCTTCATAAATAGAGGTATTGAGTACAAAAGCAAAGGAGGTATGCTGAACCTTTATAAAGTTTTGGTTAGGCTACAACTGGAGTATTGCATTCAGTTCTAGTCACCACACTTTAGGAAGGATGTGAGGGTCCTTGAGAGAGTGCAGAGGAGATTTACCAGAATGGTTCCAGGTACTTTAGCCAAAAGGTTTTGGAGAAGTTGGGGTTGTTCTCCTTGAAGCGAAGGAGATTGAGGGGAGATTTGATAGAGGTGTGCAAGATTATGACAGGTTTAGATCAGGTGGATAAAAAGCTCTTCCCATGCTGTAAAGGAGACATTAGGAAATAGTGACCAAAATATGATAGATTTATACATAAAGTTTGATAGAGATATAGTTCATTCTGAGACTACGGTCTTAAATCTAAACAAAGGAAACTATCAAGGTATGAGGGGCGAGTTGGCCATGGTGGATTGGGAAAATACATTAAAAGATTTGATGGTAGATAGGCAATGGCTAGTATTTAAAGAAGTATTACATGGTTTACAACAAATCTACATTCCTCTAAGACACAAAAGAAGTTAAAGATTGCATTAGGTCAAAGGAAGTGGCTTATAAGGTCGCCAGAAAAAGTGGTGAGCCCAAGGATTGAAAGCAATTTAGAATCCAACAAAGGAGGACCAAGAAACTGATAAAGAAATGGAAAAGAGATTATGAATACAAGCTAGCTGAAAATGTAAAGATGGACTATAAAAGCTTCTTTAGGTATGTGAAAAGGAAAAGATTAGCAAGGACGAATGTGGGTCCATTGCAAGTGCAGACAGGAGAGTTTGTGGTCGAGAATGAGGAAATGGTGGAGAGGCTAAACAATTACTTTGTGTCTGTCTTCACAGAGGAAGACACAGAAAATCTCCCAGAAATATTAGGGGACCAAGGGACTTGTAAAATGAGGAACTAAAAGGAATTAATATCAATAAAGAGGTAATAGTCAAAAAATTAATTGGATTGAAAGTTGATAAATCCCCTGGACCATAGTGGATGGTTATCTTTCAAAATTCTGTAGATTCTGGAAGGGTTCCTGCAGACTGGAAAGTAGCAAATGTAACCCCACTGTTTAAGAAGGGAGCGAGAAAGAAAACAGAGAACTACAGGCCTGCTATTTTGACATCAGTAGTAGGGAAAATGTTAGAATCTATTATAAAGAAGACACTTGCAAAATAATGATATGATTGGGCAGAGTCAACATGGATTTGTGAAAGGGAAATCATGTTTGACAAACTTGTTGGAGTTTTTTGAGTATGTTACTTGTAGCATAGATAAAGGAGAATTGGTGGATGTGTTGTATTTGGATTTTCAGAAGGCTTTTGATAAGGTCCCACACAGGAAGTCAGTAAGCAAAATTAGAGCACATGGGATAGGGGGTAATATAATGGATTGAGAATTGGTTAACAAACAGAAAGCAGAGAGTAGGAATAAATGGGTCATTCTCAGGATGGCAGGCTGTTACTAGTGGGGTACCGCAAGGATCAGCGCCTGGGCCACAGCTGTTCACAATCTATAGAAAGGATGTGGGGACCAATTGTAACATTTCTAAATTTGCTGGTGACACAAAACCAGGTGGGAATGTAAGTTGTGAGGAGAATGCAAGGAGGCTTCATGCGGATTTAAACAGGCTAAATGAATGGGCAAGAACATGGCAGATGGAACATAATGTGAATAAATGTGAAGTGATCCACTTTGGTAGAAAAAACAGAAAGACAGAGTATTTCTTCAATGGTGAGAGGTTGGGAAGTATTGATGTCCAAAGGGAACTAGGTGTCCTTGTTCATGAGTCACTAAAAGCTAGTTTGCAGGTGCAGCAAGCAATTAGGAAAGCAAATGGTATGTTGGCCTTTATTGAAGGAGATTTGAGTACAGGAGTAAAGATGTCTTGCAGCAATTGCATGAAGCCTTGGTGAAACCACACCTGGAGGATTGTGTACAGTTTTGGTCTCCTTATCTAAGGAAGGTTGTAATTGCCATAGTGGGAGTGCAAAGGAGGTTCACCAGACTAATCCCTGGGATGGCGGGATTGTCTTACGAGGAGAGATTGCAGAAACTGGGCCTGTATTCTCTAGAGTTTCAAAGAATGAGAGGTGATCTCATTGAAACGTACAAAATTCTTACAGGGCGAGACATGGTTGATATGGATATGATGTTTCCTCTGACTGGTGAGTCTAGAACAAGGGGGACACAGTCTCTGAATAAGGGGCAAGCTATTTAAGACTGAGATGAGGAGGAATTTCTTTACTCAGAGGGTGGTGAATCTGTGGAATTCTCTACCCCAGAGGGCTGTGGAAGCTCAATCATTGAGCTAATTCAAGACAGAAATCGATAGATTTCTGGATACTAATGACATCAAGGGATATGGGGAAAGTAGATAAAAATGGCGTAGAGGTAGCTGATCAGTCATGATCTGTTTGAATGGCAGAGCAGGCTCAACGGGTCGAATGGCCTACTCCGCTCCTATTTCCTATGATCCTATGATTAGCTGATGGTGCAAGGACTAGGGGACACAGATTTAAGTTTTGGGCAGGAGATGCAGGGGGAATATGAGGATGAACGTTTTACATAGCAATTGGTAATGACCTGGAACTCGCTGCCTACGAGGATGGTGGAAGCAGAAAGATCAATGCTTTCAAATGGAAATTGGATGGGCATTTGAGGGAAATAAACTTGCAGGGCTACAGGGATAGAGCAGGGGAGTGGGACTGACTGGATTGCTCTCGAAAGAGCTGACATGGACTCAGTGAGATGAATGGCCTCCGTCTGTGCCAGAATGACTCATGGGGCTGAATTTTACTTGCCCTCTAGGGATGGGCTGGGAGGCAGGGCAGGGGGGTGTAAAATGGTGAGGGAAAGCAAGGGGGCGGGGGTGGTGGTTCCTATCGCTGTCTCAACATCGGGCAATTTTATCAGTGGCGGGGAAGGTTGAGGATGGCCAATTAAGGGCCTCAATTAACCTCTTCCGTCTGCCATACGGGGAGCCAACCCAGTAAAAACTGGCAGCCTCCTTGCAGGCTTAGGGTGGTGGCTGTCCTGATTGGGCAGTCTGTGGCACATGGAGGGCCCCCTGGCAGCAAGTGCCATCCCCTCGGAAATCCCCCCCACTTCCCTAAACAACCACCCCTCAACCCCCTCACCCCCACACCCATCTCATCGGGGCCTGCCTGACTGGCCCTGGTGAGCTCCACACACTTATCTCCATTCTGGGGCCTCCTCCAGCCTGACCGGCTGCAGTCCCAGCAGTGACCACCGCTCCAGGTTGGGCTACTGGGACTGAAGAGCTGCCGGCCCTCTGATTGGCCAGCAGCTTTTGGAGGCAGGGTCTCTGCCCTTAAAGGGATGGAAACCCTGACGCCAGGCAGTTAATTGCCTGAAGTGGATAGAATTGCATTGGGGTTTCTGGAAACAGCTGGCTTTCCAACCCACCAGCAGGGTCACTGCCACGGCTATTAAATTCAGTCCTATGACCCTATGATTGCTGAATGCTTTGGGAATTCTCTGTGGATCAGTTTCTCATTTTTGTACCATTGGTGCTGTGTAACCAACCAGCACATTCACAGATTGATACGTATAAAAAATAAATCTGCAGCTCATCAACTTTTTCTGTGCTTTTTCCAATGTGAAGACTAACCCAACTTTTCCTTGGTCATTTTTGTACAATATTGTTTAAACATGAAAGGGTAATTTTGCGAGGCAATGTTCCTGGCAAGAATGTCGGTTGGAGACAAAGGTATAGCACTAACAACCTGATTATCTGGCAATGCCAGTTGCGAGCCTTGCAAAATTAAGTGTTGTCAATGACTCCATTGAGATAACCAGTTGAAAGAGTGATTGTGTCTGATTGTGTGAGTAACGACTTAATTGTGTAAATGACTGTTTGTGTGATAAGATCACATAATGGAACTCGGAACTCCAGGTTATAATCATCTGTTGTGAATGTTAACATCACATCCATCTTTCAGGTGAGATGTTAAACTGAGACCCCATCTGCCTTCTTGTGTGGACCTAAATATCATGTGGCACTATTCAAAGAATAGCAGGTGTGTTCACCCCAGAGTCCTGGCCAATGTTTATCCCTAAACCAACATCATGAGAACAGATTATGTGGTCATTATCACATTGCTGTTTGCAGGAACTTGTTGTACGCAAATTGGCTGCTGTGTTTCCTACAATAGAACAGTGATTACAGTTCAAAAGCACTTAATTGGCTGTAAAGTGCTTTGGGGCACTCTGAGGTTGTGAAAGGTGTTATAAAAATGCAAAACTTACTTTTTAACTGAAATGCATAACATAGTTGGTGTTCAGTAACTTTTTCAAGCCAATTACACATCAATTTTGTTACGGACAAGTGGCAAGGGGTGTGGGTGGTTCCCACTAATCACCTCCCAACTGACCGCAATCATGTTTTGTTGTAAATGATGAGTTAGTCCCGAAGTGTTTTACTTGCCAAATAAACAGACTGTGATGGGTTTTCTTGTAGGTCTAAAACAGCAGATTAACTATTTATTGAACAATATTCATTCCCTGAAATGTTTGCAACATCACTCACACATGCACTGTCAAGAGAAGTTAGATAGAAGGTAAAGTGTAAGAGTTCAAGATGTGTTAAGTGTTAATGGTTTACAGTAAACCTGTTGAATCTTCTAACTAGGACAGTCTCGTTTAAAGATGCAGGTCAGGGTTGTTTGTAGTCTTGAAACTGTTGAGTTGTTGTAGATTTCTGGTGGTTAAGATTTCAGACTGGAGGTGGGGGTCACTTTCAGTTCTCTGCTACATGAAGTTGAAGTGTAGAATTAGCAGCAGGGCTTCTTCTTGTTTCAGCTGGATCTTTCCACACCCCCCCCCCCCCCTTGCTGGATTGCCTTTACTGTGATGTTGCTGTGATCTCTCCTCACTCTCCAGAGGGTTACCTTTTAAAGGTCAACATCCATCAAATTAGGGTTTCTGTTAGTTGACACATGGCCTTCTCCTCTGGTATGACCACACCACACAATGGACCAGGATTTGGAATTCATGGCTATCTATTAACGTTTGAATAGATACTATTCTGTTAAGATGTGTCTACTTCACACCTTCTTTGTCTCAGAAGAAAACCATTCATTTTGGGAATGTCTCTTGATGGTTCCAGGATGGGTATAGTCAACACCGCTTGGTCTGGAATGTATCCTTTTGTCCTTTCGAGACAGTAAGACAGTTTGAATACACAGGCCAGGTCATCTGACCTTCAACAGCCATCCTGCAGCACAGTGTCCACTTTTTCTAAAGGAAAAGTCAATTTCAAAGAATCTGAGTTGAATAAATCGCATCTTAAAAGTAGGAATATGATATGTCTTTACTGGGCATGCCATGCCCCCGCCACATGAAAAAAGTGGAAGCTTGATTACATTTTTTGCATTGTTTTCAGGGTAAAGTAAGAGAAACATGAACACACATTCTGCACTCATTTTAATACCCACACCTTAATTTTACAACTGCAACAGCTGGCATTGTCTGCAACAGCCATTTCTTGTTCAGGTTTGAGTTTCTCATCGCCCCCATGTTGGAAGAGGCACAGTTATAATTGAATTTCTTTTTTTAATGGGGGGGGGGGTGGGTGGCGGTGTTGAAGTTATACTCCAGGAAGGCAATTAGTGCTCAGCATAAACACTCAGCTTGCCAACAATGCCCACATCGCATGAATAATTTTTTAAAAATCCAACTGCATGCAGGAACTGAGAAACCTTACCAGCTTCGAGCATGTATTTGTGGGCATTTTGACCACAATTATCAGATTTGCACTGCTTGGAGGGAAAGGATATTGAGGATGTTTTTGAAAGCAGAGAGGGAGATGGTACAATGGATGAGGCCTAAGCAAGGAGTTCCAGAAGACAGAAGATGAATGAACTTCCACCAGAGGAGTGAAAGAAAATGGATAAAAGGAGTAGCCTGGAGTTAGAAGAGTGGAGTGTCCAGATAGGGAGGTAAGGCTGGAGGAGATAATTTAAGATAGCATTGGGTGATGTCCTAGCCAGATTTAAAACTGTAAGGTGCAACCAGCAACAGAGAAGGGAGCAGTTGGAAGCTGCTTTTATATTTGACCATGTTTGTTACTTGTATCTTCTGGATACTACTCATGTTTACAGCAGGAGTCATCTGCAACAAGACTGACTTTCACAATGTGCTCTGATGGTGCTCATAGGTAATAAATGAGTAAAAATGTCACTATACTGACTGAAAAACTGTGACAATGTAACTTTAAAAAGAAAGAAACCAGACTGAAATTAATGGAAATGAAAATAGGCTAGTTCCTATTCTGGGTGGCCGACTGTAATGACAATTTTTCACCTGGGTGGTAAGTTCAAAATTGACCTAGCTAGTTTTAAAGCCGTCTTTAAACTTCAAGTGATTAAAATAGAAATGGAAATGCGTTGAAGACAGGAAATAACTGAGAAACTGAAAGGAAATACAGAATCCTTGGAGTATGAAAGACAGATTTGAAAGCTTTGATAGGAAATAATACCAACAGCTGAAAGTGAATATAAGTGATCCAAGCTCTGCGCATCAGTGTGTTGTTAATATTTTAAATAAAATACTCCATTACCAATAATCTATGAGTCCAATTAGCAAATACTACACTCAAGGAACTTCGGGAGCCATTGCACAGTGTAATGTGTGTTCCTTGGCTGGTACTGGAAATTCCTCATTGTTACTGATGTTTCAAGCTTCATTTTTGCCACATTTACATAACATATTGCTAAACCCGGAGGAAACATTATTTCACTGTAAATCTTGCTGCTAAGTTTCTGCTGGGCCATCTGGCATGGCACTGTGAATTGTCTTTTGGAAAGTTAGATTTTGATTTGCTTTTCTGCCAGCTTTCAGAAATACTCAGCAAAACAATTGTTTCTATCAACAATTGCAGTTGAAATGTCAACACTGAACTGTGGATTTACAGTACCACATATGAAGTTTCCAACACAAGCTAGGGTTGAAGAGAGGGAAAGCAGTGAGTGGGGAGGAAAATTGTTTTTCCACAGAGATGGAGTAGAAACATTTTGGAGGGTGGATTAACCTCTCAATAACTCACTGAGTAGTGACAAACAAGACCATTGAGAGGACAAAGTGCTCATCTGGAATATAGAGGTGTAACACTGGTGACAAGGATTGAGGAAATAAAAAGGAAAATAATTTGAAAACAAAGATTAGAAATCTACAAAAGTACTGAACTCCCAAGCATAAATCTTAGTTCAGACAAAAATTCACCAGGTTTGACTGGTGTATCTGGGACAGGGAAACAGATGTAGATGTGTACAGAGATTAGTGTAGATGTGAATGGTAATATGGGCAGAGAGAAGGCAAAATCTCACCAGATATGCATTGCTCAATGTAGGCTTCTCTGTAAGAATAATAGGAGAATTCAAGTTAAATATTTCTGGGACTGTTTTATGTTGAGAGTCACAACATAGCACAGCAATACTGAAGCATACAATCTACCTTTGTCACAAATGTATAGTTTTGCTTCATTTTGAATAGTGATTTACTTCTATCTTCATGGACACATTGTAGTCCATATACCTGAATGGTTCCCATGTATATACCTGACACAATTGCCATGATGGTCACTTTTGCAGAACGTAGATCATCAAATTCTACACAGCACAGTAATCTGATATTTTGAATAGGCATTTGGTAAATGCATGGTAAGTCTGACTGTCATAATTTTTCTCCCTTTTTTAGCCCTGCTGGCTTCCAGACAAATTTTCAGGGAAAGGTCAGCTAAGTATTGGATCATATCCACATTCTTTGTAATCAGTTGTCCACTGGAGAGAATTATATTGAATATCTGAAGCAGTACAAAATTGTCTTGGGAAAAATGGAGGGAGAAGGAAGGTTTCTTACTCTAGTTCATTCTTTCTCAAAAGCTCCAAACAATGTTAATTTCTTACTTACTTCTCTTCGTCAGGCAATCTACATCATTAACTGCCAAGTAGCATCGTGAATGGAGATGTTACGGAAACATTTGAAAATGAAATGGTTAGATTTCTGATTCAGTAGGAAATGAAGGTATAGAGCTTGCCCTGAAGGTTGAAGGCCAGTGAGCTGAATTGTCATTTCTTGTTCATACCCTTTTAAATTCCTATACAACATATTTTTTCCTCCTGTCACATCAAACTGCACTGTTAGCATTCTGCTATGTTTTGGAGATCATTATTACCTGTACATGGAGGCGAGCTCAGTGGCATATCAGTGACACAAAAAGGCCAGTGGATGACTGATCGCCTGTCGCAAACAAATGACTAAGTCAGGGCAAAAACTTAAAATTACTATGCAGTCAATGGAATTGGGGTAGCAGTGGGAAAAGATATGCTGATCATTTAGATGAGATAGGATGGGAGGAGACTCATGTGGAGCATAAACACCTGCATAGACCAGTTGGGCTGAGTGACCTGTTTCTGTGCTGTAAATTCAATGTAATTGCAGTCACTGTGGTGTGAATGCAAAATGACAGAGTGAAACCTAGATGAAGGCCCAACACAGTTTGTGAAGGCTAACACCTGTGTTGAAAACAGCAGAACAGAAGATGAAGTAAATCACATCCATGTTATGCTCTCAATGGATTACGTGAAGAAGTGGACAATGAGGAAGATAAGATGTTCTGCAGTTTAGCGATCCTCGGAAAAAATGAGTGAGAAGAACAAACCACACAATGGGCCTTGACTGTAATACAGTGATAATGTTGTGGTGGGGGGTGGAGGGGGGGAGGAAGGGAAGTCTTGTAGGACATCATCTGGAGCTTGGAAGCAAATAGTGAGGCAAGTTCAGAGAAGCCATGACAGCCTTAGTATTGATAAAGCATAGATCAAGAATGATTGCAGTGGAAGGAGAGATTGGAGGTTAGACTTCAGAGGGGAGAAGATGACTATTCTATCTGATTTATGAACCATGTATGATCCAGAAATCTCCATTTCAGAGATATTGGAAGTAAAATTCAACTTCAGCAAGGACACAAAAGGGACAGGAGAGGATCAGCCACCTGTTATAAATGCTGTCTTTCCACAGGAAGGAAAATCAGGCAGGATGTAAAATGGCAGCCAACATGACACTGTCCAATTTGCGCCCCCATGAAAGTTGAATTTTATTGCCATTGTCCCCTTAACTAGGCGGAAGACAATACTACTTTAAAGATAATTACAGTATGATTGTTTAATCCTGATTGTCAAATAAAACATGTTGAAAGCAAAGCTGTTGTATTACAAGTCAGATATCCCCATTGTCAGTTTAATGACTGAGTATAACTACTGTAATTATTCATTTAATTTCTCACTATGATTGATATTTACGATTTTATGTTCATAATATTACTATGCTTCAGCTGAGTGCTATAAATTACAATTATAAATTCTTATTAAGCAGTATAAAGAGCAATTTTCCTTGATATTAGATTTAAGAAGGATTTTTCTAAGCTCAGAATTTTGCCTTTCCTAGATAGATGCACATTATTATCTCCCATTTGAAGCAAATAATGGGAAAGTCTTAGTTTGTTTGACATAGTTTCACAGTCTCATTGGTTTCCTGAATCAACATGAAAAATCATAACCTTCCATCAAAACTGCCACTGCAGGGTTGGAAGGTTCATAAGTGGTTGTGTGGGGTAAAAAGTAATAATTAAATTTAATGAATAATAAATCCTCTAATGAGAGGTAAGTTTGTACGTGCAACTGGGATTTAGCAGAATTGATTTTAGCAATCAAATTGGCTCACGTCAAAATGGCATGAGGACCAGCCCAGTACCAAAGCAAGATGTTGCTCTGTATCATGAAATGATAGACTGCAGAGTTTAGATCCGCAATTTGTCCATGCTGTGAATTCTTAATCATTGCCGACCTTTTTGGGATGGAGGAAGAGAGGTGGAATTGTATGCCAGAGCAGCTGGCAATGATTCACCTGCCAATTTTTCCTCCTCCTCGGCTGTGAAGAATCTTGTAATGGAGATAGAGTATATTTGATAACAAATTGAAGCACATCACGCAGGAATGTATTGAGGGGTTTAGCGGTCTGTCATAAACAACCAGCGTGAAACACAATCCAGTCTGTGCTGTTCCTATTTTGCTGTACAAATACAGTGTTATTACTGATAACTTTACAATTTTTCTTAATGATATGCAGCTATAAAAATTTACATAAGCAAATTCAGTCAATTCATTTGAGTGGGATTATTGAGCAAGACCCCACTTTACCCTAAAAAAGAATAAGATCGTTGTTTCTTTATTCTTTATGCAAGATTATTTCCCCAGCCAAATTATTCAATTTTATACGTAAAAAGCCTTTGTTACAGAGATTAGGCAGCACAAAAAGAACATGCAGTTTGCAGACTGTTTTTGAAAAATCTGTGAGATCTGAAATATTCTCAGTGAGGGTGTCACAGCAGTTCCAAAACTAGAGACTACATCTGACTGTAAATGAGAGAAATTGGGTGCGATCACTGAATGGGTTAATGTTAAACAGAAAGCTGCTGATTTATCAAAGGCTTGATCACACTAATTAAAATGTCTGTCACTTGCATGAAAATATCAGAGCTGGAATTCCAGGCTGCTTGTTTATCAAAGCCCGTCAGGTATACATTCTATTTTCTTTACTAGACAAGGAAGTGTGATGCTAGATTAAGATGGTATGAAATAGAAAAATTATTGATGTCTTTATTTAATTAAATCAATTTTTTTTTTAAATGGAGCAATGTTGAATATCTGTATTTCTGGTCAAGGCTAGATGGGTGCATCTACTCGAAAAAGCTAAGCTCCCTGAGAGCTGCGACTGAATAAAACACAGCTGGATTGTACAATCGCAATGTGTACAGAGAGAAGGAAATATCCCAGAGAATTCATTAAGTGGCACAACTGTCAGTAATAGAATCTTGCATAGGAACCAGGCTGCACATCAGACGTATGCTGTGCCATCATGTAGAATCATTTTTATTGTATGGAGGATTAGGTGGTTGTTGCCCTGTTACAATTAGAGGAAACTCTAGTCACGTAGGTGCACCTTCAGAAAGTCTGACCCTTTTTTCATTAAAATACAAACAGGATTTTATTCTAGGAACTGAGTTATTATGAAGAATAAGCCTCCCAAATTGATCTCATGCTTTTCCTAACTCAAAATGAATTATCTTATTCTTCTGGAATAATTCCATCCCTGGTTAGTACCTAACCACATGTAACTTTGTCATTTTTGTTCATTGTATTTAATTTCCATTTTCATCATATGTAACTTCCTGTTCACTGACTTTGTTTAATATCTTTCTTTACAAGTTCTGTGTCTTATTTTCTTTCTTTTACAGCACTGACTTTCACTTTTCCAACTTTAACTGAACACAGATATTTTAAAGTTTTTTTTTTAATTTGTCTAACAATGCCTGTCTTTCAAATCTTTTTCCTGCATCAAAGCCTTTTATCTATTCCTTTTCTTGGCCTTTATACTTTTTTTCCATTGTGGCTGTATCTCACTGCATAGTGCTGATGGGCAACACTCACCAGGGACTTCAGACTCTCTTGTAGCTGCCTCTTTTTTGGTCTCATCAATGTCACTGGCGATTTTGGCTGCCCTATGAGTTCGCTTATTTAATTATCTGCTTTTGCCTCTGTGGATTGCTGTCCAACTCGTGTCAAATCTCATCACCAATTGAGTGACATTTTGTATGTTTCAAAAACTGGTTGAGGCACTACTATCTCACTCTGCTACTTCCCAAGATGGAGAGCTACATTCAAGTGAGACCTTTTTGGAATGTGTAACTTTCAGCTCATCAAGGTGTTGGGAATCTAAGTGTTGGGGACAATTGCTTCTCCATTTTTTGCAACCATTGTCAACATCAACTTTTTCTAAGGCTAATATGGCATTGGATAGATGCTGAGTAGACCTTGTTTTCCTTTCCTAGCCCTTTCCTGTTAACAGAAGTAACCCTTGACTATACCAGTCATTCTTGTATAATTATGAAGTATTTACAGCACAGAAACAGGCCATTCAGCCCAACTGGCCTATGCTGTTATTTATGCTCCACACAAGCCTCCTCCCACTCCTCTTCATCAAACCCCTTTAACATATCTTTCTATTCCTTTCACCTCATTTACTTATTTAACTTACCCTTAAAAGCAGCTGTGCTAATCGCCTCAACTATTCACTGTGGTAGTGAGTTCCACATTCTAACAGTGATAGAGAGTAAGATAAAGCAGGAAAAGGGTGCATATGACAGATGTCAAGTGGATAATACAATTGAGAAGCAGGCTGAACATAGAAAATTCAGAGGGGAAGTGAAAAAGAAATAAGAGATGCAAAAAGAGAGTATGAGAAACAACTGGCAGCTAATGTAACAGGGAATCCAAGCATCTTCTTTAGGCATATATATAGTAAAAGGGTGATAAAAGGAGGAGTGGGGTCAAATAGGGACCAAAAAGGGGATCTGTGCATCCAAGCATACTGAAAGAAGTAATGACGGAAATTGCAGAGGCTCTGGCCATAATCTTCCAATCCTCCTTAGATACGGGGTGGTGCCAGAGGACTGGAGAATCACAAAACTTACATCCTTGTTCAATAAAAGGTGTAACAATAATCCCAGCAACTGCGGGCCAGTCAGTTTAACCTCAGTGATGAGAAAGCTTGTTGAAATGATAATTCGGGACAAAATTAACAGTCACTTGGACAAATGCAGATGAATTGAGGAAAGCCAGTGCAAATTAAAGGCAAATTGTTTCAACTAACTTGCTTGATTTTTTTGATGAGGTAACAGAGAGGATTGATGAGGGTAATGCAGTTGATGTGGTGTACATGGAATTCCAAAACGCACTTGATAAAGTGCCACATAACAGGCTTGTCAGCAAACTTAAAGCCCCATGGAAAAAAAGGCACAGTGGCAACATATGTGCATAAATCATTGAAGGTGGCAGGGCAGGTTGAGAAAGCAGTTAATAACGGATGCAGGATGCTGAGCTTTATAAATAGGGGCACAGAGTACAAAAGCAAGGAAGTTATGATGAGCCTGTATAAAATCCTGGTTCAACCTCAGCTGGAGTATTGGGTCCAATTCTGGGCACCACACTTTAAGAAGGATTAGAGAGGGTGCAGAAAAGAATGGTCCAGGGATGAGGAATTTCAGTTATGTAAATAGATTGGAGAAGCTGGGATTGTTCTCGTTGGGGAAGTGAGATTAAGAGGAGATTTGACAGAGGTTTTCAAAATTATGAGGGGTCTGGACAAAGTAGATTGAGAGAAACTGTTCCTGTTGGCAGAATGGTTGAGAACCAGAGGACCCTGATTTGAGATGATTGGCAAACAAAGCAACAGCAACATGAGGGAAAAAACTTAAGCGATTAGTAGTTAGGATCTGGAATACACTGCCTGAGAGTGTGTTGGAAGCAGATTCAATCAAGGCCTTCAAAAGAGAACTGGATAATTATCTGAGGCAAAAAATATTTGCAGGGTTCCAAGGAAAAGGCATGGGAGTGCAAATAGGTGAGTTGTTCTTGCAGACAGCTGGCATGATGGGCCGAATCACCATTCTATGATTCTGTGCTGTCACCATTCTATGATTCTAACCACTCTCTCGGTAAAGTAGTTTCTCTTGAGTTTCTCAGATCACCCCTCAGTCTTTTCTAGCAAAATGAAGCCCACCCTGTTCAATCTTTCTTGATAGGTATAACCTCTCAGTTCTGGTCGCATTCTAATAAATCTTTGTGCACCTTTCTCCAGTGCCTCTATATCCTTTTTATAAAATGGAGACCAGAACTGGTCACAGTACTCCAAATATGGTCTAGCCAACATAGAAACATACGAACATACGAATTAGGAGCAGAAGTAGGCCATTCAGCCTCTCGAGCCTGCTCCGCCATTCAATAAGATCATGGCTGATCTGTTTGTGTCTCGAATTCCACACTCCCATCTACCTTAATAACCTTTGATTCCCTTGCCTAACAAGAATATATCTACTGCCGCCTTAAAAATATTCAATGACTCTGCCTCCACCACTTTCTGAGGCAGAGAGTTCCAAAGTCGCACAATCCTCTGGGAGAAAAAAATTTCTCCTCATCTCTGTCCTCAAAGGGCGACCCCTAATTTTAAAACAGTGTCTCCTAGTTCTGGACTCAGCACAAGAGGAAACAGCCTTTCCACATCCCCCTTGTCAAGACCGTTCAGGATCTTATATACTTCAATCAATTCTCCCCTCACTCTTCTAAACTCCAGTGAAAACAAAGCCCAGTCTATCCAACTTTTCCTCATAAGACAACCGGTTCATTCCTGGTATCAATCTAGTAAACCTCCTCTGAACTGCCTCCAATGCATTTACATCCTTCCTTAAATAAGGAGACCAGTACTGTACATAGTATTCAAGATGCAATATCATCAATTCTCTGTATAACTGCAGCATAACATCCTTACTTTTATTTGCAATTCCTCTCGTAATAAAGGATAGCATTCCATTAGCCTTCTTTATTACTTGCTGTACCTGCATATTAACTTTTTGTGACTCCTGCACTAGAACACCTAGATCCCTCTGTACCTCGAAATTCTACAGTTGTTAAGTAATACTCTGCTTTTTTATTCTTCCTGCCAAAGTGAACAACTTCACATTTTCCCACATTATACTCCATCCGCCAGATTTTTGCCCACTCACTCTACCTATGTATATCAGTCTGCAACCTCCATATCTCCTCTTCACGACACACTATCATACCTATCTATTTAGCTACCATGCCATTGCTCCCCTCATCTAAGTCATTGATATAAATTGTAAAAGGTTGTGGCCCCAGCACAGACCCCCGCGGGACTCCACTCGTCACATCCTGCCACTCAGAACAGGACCTGTTTATGCATACTCTCTGTTTTCTGGCAGCCAGCCAATCTTCTATCCATGCTAATATGTTACCTTCAACACCATGAGCTTCTACTTTGCACAATAACCTTTTTATGTGGCACCTTGGTCAAATGCCTTCCAGAAATCCAAGTACAGTATGTCAACGGGCTCCCCTTTATCAACTGCGTATGTTACACCTTCAAATAACTCCAAATAGATTTGTTAAACATGATTTTCCTTTCACAAAACCATGCTGACTATTCCGGGTTACCTTGAGTTTTTCTAAGTGCCCAGCTGGAGCCTCCTTAATGATCGATTCTAACACCTTCCCCACGACAGACGTCAAGCTAACTGGCCTATAGTTACCTGTTTTCTGCCTCCCCACGTTCTTTAATAGAGGGGTTATATTTGCTACTTTCCAGTCTGATGGAACCTTTCCAGAATCTAGTGAATTTTGAAAAATTAAATCAGATAAGTTTAACACAACTTTTCTGCTTTTCAGTGCTACCTCCCTAGAAATGAACCCCAGTGCTTTGTTTTTTTTTATTGCCTTATTAACTTGTATCGCTACTTTTAGTGATTAGCATGCACCCAGATTCCTTTGTTGTTCTACCCCATTTAGGCACTTAATTTCCAAGGAGTATGTGGCCTCCTTATTCTTCCTACCAAAATGTATTACCTCACATTAATCTATATTCAAGTACATTTGCTAATTACAAGCCAATTCTGCAAGTTTACTGTTGTCTTCCTATATTTTGTCACAATCCTCCTCTGTATTAACTACACCCAAATAAAATCAGAACATGCCAGAAATACTCAGCAGGTCAGATGGCATCTGTGGAAGGAGAAACAGAGTTCATTTTTCAGGTTCTTAACCTTTCGTTAGAACTTCATTTTTTTCTTTTGAGCTGTATGGCAATATCTAGTGTCATGCAGGCCCCCACCTGCCAAGAATGAGGCACATTAATTTCGCCACATGGGCACTAAATTTCAAATTGTTGCTGAGAAGGAGAGAAGGCCTATTACAAGGAATTGCCAGGCTCCTTTAGCATATTAGCATACAGTGTTGGAGCAAAGGAGCTATGCCCTGCTCCCATACAATATACAGAAAAGACCTGGTCAAACCAGTCAGTCACATGACCATCCTGCTGGCCAACTTGGGGAGTTTTAAATTGCAGAGACAGTGTTTGAACTGGCAGAAAGCTCTTTGCTCTTGGATAGAAAAGATCTCTCCTGGCTGGCTCGCCGCAGCCTCTCCTGTCTGCTCCCATCTCTTTCTCACCAGCTTCGGAATCCATTGAAGACGCATGAAACCCAAGAGAGAACAAGGCTTAAGAGAATACTGGGCCCCAACAAAAAGCAAGATCTACCTAAAAGCAAAAACTCTTCAAATATTGCCTCAAAATTTTCCACTTTTTTCTTCTGCTCTTTTCTGTCCCTATCTACATGTGTATATCGCGTATGCACGCTAGTGTTGGTGTGTCGTATATCCGTAGGTGTTAACTGAATTAGAGTTTTAAGTTAAGTTTTAATAAATTTCACTTTTCTTTAAACCTAAGAAAGCCTGTTTGTGCTTGATTCTTTGCCTTATAATTGGAAAGCGGTGAACAAGGATTCACCAAGGGGGAGCTCAAAAAGTGGTGTCTTTAAAATTAAATCCTGTTACAGTAAGACTAGGTGAAGGCTGAGAGGGACCCCTAGACACCTTTCTCACCTGGTCATAACAGAAATTTGGATGCCAGTGTCCGGAGGTGACTCACAGACAAAAGGGAGAAATTGGAAGTGGGAAGCCAAATCGTTCCCAATCAAAAAAAGAGCAAGATTAATATAGGTTTTCTTGTGGTTGTGTGTGATTGAATACTAACATGTCTGCAACTGAAGCTAGTAGCTCTCCAAGCCAGGATGAAGTAATTTGGGATCAGTTAAAAGCACTGTTTATGGAGGACTTTAGCGAAATGGCTAAGCAGTGTTGGATCACTGTACATGGCAAGGCTAGGAAGTCTGAACTCCTAAGGCTAGTGGCGAACCATTTTTCCCTTGAATCTGAAGAAACAGAAACAGGGTTAGAAGCAGACATGACAGGGTATTGTTAGCAAAGATACAATTGGAACAGAGGAAACTTGAATATGAGGAAAGAGCGAGGGAGAAAGAAAGAGTCTTCCTGAAGGAACATGAAGAAAATGAAAGGCAGGAGAGAGAGAGAGAAAGAATATTCCAGAAAGAATGCAAAGAAAGAGAGCTGAAGCGGCTTGAGTTAACTAGAGGGTGACAGAGTAACCCCAGTGAAAGTATGACCAATATAGAGGAGCATAATTCAGGGCTGGGTACAAAATTGATAAAACTCGCTCAGCTAATTCCAAAATTCAATGAGGAAGAATAGCAGGCATTTTTTGTGTCTTTTAAGAAACTGGCAAGGCAGCTAAACTGGCCACCTGAGACATGGGTCTCTTTTACTGCAAAGCAAGCTAACTGGAAAAGCCCATGAGGTTTATTCCCTGTTGCCAGATGAGAGTTCATCAAATTATGAACTGACCAAAAATGCTATCCTCGGGGCATATGAATTAGTATCTGAAGCCTATCACCAAAAGTTTAGAACTCTCAAGAAGCAAGCTAATCAAACATATCTGGAGTTTGAAAGAAGTAACAGCTGGCTTTTGACCAGTGGCTGAGGGCTTTAAAAATACAGCGCAGCTATGAGACTCTCAAAGAAGTAATTCTGTTAGAGGAATTTAAACACTCTCTCCCACTCTCCATAAAGACCCGTATAGAGGAGCAGCGGGTTTACAGAGTCCGGCAAGTGACCGTTCTGGCTGATGAGTTTGCTTCAACTTATAAGTCGGTTTCCCAGGGGAGAACCTTTCCTAATCACACCCCAAAATCCAAAAAGGACAAAGGGTGGGAAGGTAATATTGGCCCAGGCAGTCCTGGGTGAGAAAGGAAAGCAGGAGACATAGGGGGCCCTCCTCCAGCCAAAAAGGAAGATGCTGTGAGAAAGAGTGAGACCCAGAGATCTGTGTGCTTCCATTGTAATAAAGCAATGCATTTAAAAGCTGACTGCTGGAAACTAAAGGGTAAACCGGTAGGGTTAATCAGGGCACACTCGCTCAGTAAAGATGGGAGCCTGATGGAAAGCACAGCAGAACAAGCTTTGGCTTTAACTGCAGTAAGAGTGAGACCCAGGAAGCTTACGGCTGCAAGTGCAGGAAAATAGAATAGCATTCCTGCGTGTTATCAGGGTTTTGCGTTTGAAGGAAAAGTAACCCCATACCTCTCGAGTGGGCCAAGCAAGCCCATAGTGATTCTCAGAAACACAGGCCACTAGATCCCTTTTACTGGGAAAAGGCCTGACCTTTCCCCCAGAGAGTGCAGTGAACAACAAAATGGTGGTGAATGGTACTGCAGGGCAGTGTATGCCTGTACCTGTACACCGGGTGCATCTGCAATGCGACCTAGTTTCGGGACCGGTGACTGTAGGGATTGTCCCTAGTTTGCCTGTAGACGGGTTTGACCAGCTCCTAGGTAATGATCTGCCAGGCGCGAAGGTTGTAGCCCCCCCAGTAGTGAAAGAAAGAACGTGGGAGGTCAGAGAGACAGGGCCGTGGCAGGAGATGGACCCCTGCAATTTCCCTGAATGTGTAGTAGATCAGGTCATGATCAAACCAGCTCCCCCAGAGGAGACTGAATTGGCACTGCAGGCAGATGACCATTAGGTTTGCCTGTCTGAGACTTTCTTTGGAAAATTAGGAGACCCAGGGAATGAATTAAATGGATTTTCCCTAGCTGAGGCTCAGAGAGCCGACCCAGTATTGCAGGAGTTAGCACAGGCTGCTCAGTCTGAAAGTGAAGTAGAGGGAGTCCCTGATTGCTACTATTTAAAGAATGAGGTACTGATGAAGAAATGGAATTCTCCTCATAGACCTGAGAGCAAGGAGTGGACAGTAGTTTACCAGTTAGTGGTGCCACAGAGGTATTGTAGAGAAATATTAAGAAGGGCCCACGAGACTTTAGTAGCTGTACATACTGGTATAAGAAAGACCAAAGCCTGCTTAAGACAGCAGTTTGACTGGCCAAAACGCCACAAAGATGTGGTGGAGTACTACAGGAGTTGCCACATGTGCCAGGTTGAGGGGAAGCCCCAGCCTAAAGTGAAACCTGCACCCCTAAGTCCTGTACTGGTATTAGGAGGACCCTCCAGCAGAGGACTGGTGAACTGTAAGGGACCCCCGCTGAGAACAAAAGGGGACAGGCAGGCACGGCTGGCCATAGTTTAGAAAGAGAAGTGACCAAGAGGGCAGGTTAAAGGAAGACCGGGAGGAATCCCGTATGAAGACCCCTACTCTCCGGTTACCCATCCACGGGAAATGTGAAATGTTAGACCCCACATCCTCCTATGTTAATGCAGACACCAAACGCACCCCACCAGAGTTGCTAACAGCATTTACAGGAACCTGCAGAGACAAAGAAAGACCTCTAAGGAGCAGCGAAACCATGAGGGTGACGGCTCACCTAGTCAATGTGCCACAGGGGCGTGCAATAGAGTCTGCACACATACCTGCAGGCAAGAGTGTCCCAGAGAACAAAGGGGAAATTAATAAAGAATCCTCCCCCGTGGTCAAAGAAAAAGGGAACCACCCATCCCCTGAAGTCAAAAGTCTTTGCATGACTCAGCAAAGCACTGAAAGAGAGTTCATGATAGACCCACCCACACTATCTCTCCTGAAAAAAAATGACCTCAGCAGGAACAAAGACTCTAGGCATTCATGGCAATGGGCAAACTGAAGAAAAACTTCCCCAAAGAACCATGTGGTTACTGGGATGCCAGAAAGGGGAAATTAAAGCAGCACTGGCGCCCAGAAAATACAATTGTAATAAGCTTTAAGATTTATGAATGAATGGGAATGAAAGAGAGAAATGCATGGTTTTCTGTATCTTATGTATTTTTCTCTCAACTCTTTTAATGAAATGTGCTTTTTTTTCAAATTGCATTTCATTGCCCTGGGTGTGGAGGTGTCATGCAGGCCCCCACCTGCCAAGAATGAGGCACATTAATTTCACCACATGGACACTAAATTTCAAATTGTTGCTGGGAAGAAGAGAATGCCTATTATAAGGAATTGCCAGGCTACTGGCCGGAAAGACATTTTTTCGTATTAGCATACAGTGTTGGAACAAAGGAGCTATGCCCTGCTCCCATACAATACACAGAAAAGACCTGGTCAAACCAGTCAGTCATATGACCATCCTGCTGGCCAACTTGGGGAGTTTTAAATAGTACAGACAGTGTTTGAACTGGCAGAAAGCTCTTTGTTCCTGGATAGAAAAGATTTCTCCTGGCTGGCTCGCCGCAGCCTCTCCTGTCTGCTCCCATCTCTTTCTCACCAACTTCGGAATCCATTGAAGACGCATGAACCCCAAGAGAGAAAAGTCTCCTACAGTGAACAAAGTTTAAGAAGAATACTGGGTCCCAACAAAAAGCAAGATCCACCTATAAGCAAGGACTATACAGTGAACTCGAAGACCTGTAACCAAAAATTCTTCAGTTATTGCCTCAAACATTTCCACTTATATTTTTCTTCTGCTCTTTTCTGTCCCTATTTTCATGTGTGTATCGCATATGCATGCTACTGTGGGCGTGTCGTGTATCCGTAGGCGTTAACCAAATTAGAGTTTTAAGTTTAAGTTTTACTAAATTTCACTTTTCTTCTTTAACCCTAAGGAAGCCTTTTTGTGCTCGTTTCTTTGCCTTATAATCTGAAAACGGTGAACCAGGATTCACCAACGGGGAGCTTAAAATACGGTGTGTTTAAAATTAAATCCTGTTACAGTAAGACCAGTTGAAGGCTGAGAGGGACCCCTAGACACCTTTCTCACCTGTCAAAGTTCATTGGTAGCAAATTATAGTATGTTTTGTGTTGTAGCTTTGTTCCCATTAGGAACTGGGATGGGCTTTGCCAAAACTAATTTCACATTGGATTCTGACAGTCCACCCAGTTTTGACAGGACAACAGCATACTGCCTTTTGGTTGCTGAACTTTTACTTCAGCTTTCTGTACTTGCTCTCTTTGCTACCTCACTTCTTCCATTGGACTGATGGCATTCTAAATCATTTTAAAAGGTGGGGCACATCTAAAATGTAGAGCATTATAATAGGAAATTACTTCCTACTTACTGTCCTGCCGAAAAAGTCAGATACTCCAATTATGTGGGTTGACTGCAATGGCAGAACAAGAGTAAGAGGAATACTGTTGGTCTGTGGTGCAAGACCAAAGCTTTAGACATAATCATTTTTTTATATATAAGTCTACTGGTTCTTGAGTTCACAACTCCAGTTTGCCATGACTGAGACAAGGCCCTTAATGCAACTTCCAGCCTGAGGTCTGGTGTAATTCTACCATAACAGTAATCTAATCAAGTGGTTCAGGTAGCATCACAAACCTTGACAACTGAGTTTTTGTGCGGTTACTGACAGTCATCTAAAGCAATGATCTCAGATTACAGGCTACAAATTACTCAGCTAACATCTTCTGAACCCTGAGAAAAAAATCACAGCCTCAGAATCACTTCCAAGGGATCAAGTATTTTTATAATATATGTTGTGAAGCTCATGGGATGGTTTCATTTAATTTTGTCTTTCATTTAACTGATGGTGCATCGCCATTGGAATGTCAATGTCCAGTCATCATGTCATTGCTGCATGATAGCATCCACATTGAAGGATTAAAAATTGTGCCACTTCAAGTTTGTCAAGAAATTTTAGTTGATTTTCATACAATAACATGGCTTGTGTATTATAAAACACATCCTTATCATTTATCCTCAGTGGTGGTGTAACTTACTTGAAAGTTAAAGACAGTCATATTGCATTCCTATGTTAATTTAAAGGAAATGTTATATTACCAGCCCAACCTCACAAATTATATTATTGCCCTTTAACATTGCTTCCAAAACGATCTGCTTGACAATTCCAAATTATAATTACAGAAATTCAAACAGAAGCCACATACTGTTACAATTTCCTATAGATCATACGCTCAAAAAATAACCAAGAAACCCCAGGCTTTAATTTTCAGTGGTATTTTGTGTCCATTTAGGTGAGCATTGCCATTGTTGGCAAATAAAATATTTGTTGTCCTCATTTGCATCCAGTGTCAGCACTAAAGTTCATCTCAGATTCTATATCACGAGAATGAGGTCCCAGGCAAATCATTTACAATATTGCCACCTCATGTGTTTTCATCTCAAATCCAGAGAGGAATTCCTCCTGTCCAAGTGTGATGGTTTGTATTTACCAGCCATTTTTAGATTAGATTAGATTAGAGATACAGCACTGAAACAGGCCCTTCGGCCCACCGAGTCTGTGCTGAACATCAACCACCCATTTATACTAATCCTACACTAATCCCATATTCCTACCAAACATCCCCACCTGTCCCTATATTTCCCTACCACCTACCTATACTAGTGACAATTTATAATGGCCAATTTATCTATCAACCTGCAAGTCTTTTGGCTTGTGGGAGGAAACCGGAGCACCCGGAGAAAACCCACGCAGACACAGGGAGAACTTGCAAACTCCACACAGGCAGTACCCGGAATCGAACCCGGGTCCCTGGAGCTGTGAGGCTGCGGTGCTAACCACTGCGCCACTGTGTAGCCATTCCGAGGGTGACTGTCAACTTAGTGCCCACTGGTGTCAAATTTTGAACTTTCTCCAAGAAATGGGGGTTCAGCTGGGCCAAACATCTTTCAAATAGGAACATTCAAACTTTCAGAAAAGGGAAGGCAAAAACCCCCCCAAAAAACTCTCAGTACAGGCACAATGGCAAATTACTATAATATGCTTCCCTCTGTTTATATCCAAGAATGTTTTCTTTGACTCTTGAATGTTTTCTTTGATAATTCTTGACCTTTAATTTGTATAATTTATAACATTGAATTTAAGTTTTTTTTGCCATTATTATCCTCTTCCCCTCTTTTCAAAATGATTTTACATTCTTGAAGATGAAAGCCAGGGCAATTCCAAGTCTGTCAGGGGTTCTGCTGTCAGGGCAATCATAGCCTTATGGCTTTCTGCAGCTTTGATTTAACCTTGCGTAGATCAATTTCAACAGGGGAAACCTTCTGCAGGATAATGACAGCTCCTCTATGGAGACTGCATTTTATTTATATTGCTACATATCTTCATACATAGGGACCTGTCCTCTGCAGGCAACAGGAACATATCCAGGCATTGCACCTTTTTTGAATTGAACAAAAGCACAGGAACAATAGTTCCATGGTGCATTCTCCATGGCAACACCTCAACCAGAGTCGA